>NC_066517.1:314626-412126 GCF_024679095.1 Eriocheir sinensis
CAGGGTGAGGTAAGCACTATCATCAGGTCTTAAGTTTTCGGCCTCGTGGCTGCGTGGATGCTCGGGATATTCTCGTAGATTGGGCCGGGAATCTCCTCGTAGATTGGAGGCCCAGGGATCTCCTGGTGGATTAGAGGTCAGGAACTCGTCGTAGATGTGCTCGTCGTCGCCAGTACAGGAGTGGTCAGGCTGCTGCCGCGGCGCCACGCGAGGGCGCACGGTACGGCCCGTGGGCGCTCCACGTGGCTGTCGCCGATCGCCTCGCCACCGACGCGCCAGGAGGCGGCCCGCGGCGGCACGCAGGGCACTGCAGGAAGAATGCGTCACCATTACCACCATGACGACGACCGTCACGAAGAGAGAGAGAGAGAGGAGAGAGAGAGAGATAAAAAAACACAAAAGATAATAATAAAAATAAGAAAAATAGTAAGAAATAAGAAAATTACCTCCCTCCCCTCCTCCTATCTTCCCTCCTCCTCCCTATCTTCCTCCTCCCTCCTCCCTCTCCCTCCTCCCTATCTTCCTCCTTCCCTCTCCTCCCTCCTCCTATCTTCCCTCCTTCCTCCTCCTCCTCCCTATCTTCCTCCTTCCTCCTCCCTCCTCCCTATCTTCCCTCCTTCCTCCCTCCCTCCTCCCTATCTTCCCTCCTTCCCTCCTCCCTCCTCCCTATCTTCCCTCCTTCCCTCCTCCTCCCTCCTCCCTATCTTCCTCCTTCCTCCCTCCTCCTCCCTATCTTCCCTCCTTCCCTCCCTCCTCCCTATCTTCCCTCCTTCCTCCCTCCCTCCTCCCTATCTTCCCTCCTTCCCTCCCTCCTCCTCCCTATCTTCCCTCCTTCCTCCTCCTCCTCCCTATCTTCCCTCCTTTCCCTCCTCCCTCCTCCCTATCTTCCCTCCTTCCCTCCTCCCTCCTCCCTATCTTCCCTCCTTCCCTCCTCCTCCTCCTCCCTATCTTCCCTCCTTCCCTCCCTCCCTCCTCCCTATCTTCCCTCCTTCCCTCCTCTCCCTCCTCCTATCTTCCTCCTTCCCTCCTCCTCCTCCCTATCTTCCCTCCTTCCCTCCCTCCCTCCTCCTATCTTCCCTCCTTCCTCCCTCCCTCCTCCCTATCTTCCCTCCTTCCCTCCCTCCCTCCTCCCCTATCTTCCCTCCTTCCCTCCCTCCTCCTCCCTATCTTCCTCCCTCCCTCCCTCCTCCTCCTCCCTATCTTCCCTCCTTCCCTCCCTCCCTCCTCCTATCTTCCTCCTTCCCTCCCTCCCTCCTCCCTATCTTCCCTCCTTCCCTCCTCCCTCCTCCCTATCTTCCCTCCTTCCCCTCCTCCCTCCTCCCTATCTTCCCTCCTTCCTCCTCCCTCCTCCTCCCTATCTTCCCTCCTCCCTCCTCTCCTCCCTCCCTATCTTCCCTCCTTCCCTCCCTCCTCCCTCCTCCCTATCTTCCTCCTTCCCTCCTCCCCTCCTCCCTATCTTCTTCCCTCCTTCCCTCCCTCCCTCCTCCCTATCTTCCCTCCTTCCTCCTCCCTCCTCCTCCTATCTTCCCTCCGTCCCTCCTTCCAACCTCCCTATCTTCCCTCCTTCCCTCCTGCCCTCCTCCCCAGCTTCCCTCCTCCCCACTTCCCTACTTCCGATCTTCCCTCCTTCCCTCCCTCCCTCCCTCCTTCCCTCCTTCCTCCTCCCTCCTCCTCCTATCTTCCCTCCTTCCCTCCCTCCCTCCTCCCTATCTTCCCTCCTTCCTCCCTCCTCCCTCCTCCCTATCTTCCCTCCTTCCCTCCCTCCCTCCTCCCTATCTTCCTCCTTCCCTCCCTCCCTCCTCCCTCCTCCCTGCCATAAAAAATAGACAAACAGGACGCAGAGAAGTACGATTCCGTCTATGTGGAAATAACCACAAATAACAAGAAACTAACACTTGCAACCGTATACACTATACAGGCCTCCAAAACAAGAGGCAGCCGATGGCACTGCCCTCTACGAAGATTCACTCTAACACAAAGCAAAAGCAATTATAATTGGGGACTTTAATTGCCCTAACATTGACTGGGGACTGATGACTGGAGATCAAGAGGGTAACAGGCTTTTAGAAATGGTGGAGGATTCGTTCCTCACTCAAGTTGTAACTCAACCAACAAGAGAAAACAATCTGCTGGATCTGGTATTAGTAAGCGACCCCGACCTCATTCGCGACTGTACAGTTGGTGAGAAACTTAATGGGTGCGATCACCACTTAATCCGTTTTAATATCAACATATGTCACAAACTCGTAGATAATCCATCAGTGATACCAGACTACAAAAGGAAATTTCAACTTAGCCCGTGCACTGCTTCCCCTTACGACCTGGGACCAACTTGGCATCACCGACAATACAATCGACAACGCGTGGAACGTCTTCAAAGATAAGCTGTTGCAAGTAGAGAAGGCTACAGTGCCTACGAAATCCAGGCGAGTAAATGGGGCCGTAGATCCACCGTGGATGACCAGAGAAATAAAAAGGGCAGTAAACCTAAAAAAAAGGAATTATAATTTGATGAAAGAGAATGCTACGGCCGAAGCCAGCACACAGTACCACAACAGCCTCAGAGCTTGTCGCAGCCTTATTCGGAGTAGCAAACGCAACTATGAAAAGCAAATAGCGCGCGAAATCAAAACTAACTCCAAGAAATTCTTCACGTACATAAGATTGAAAAAGAAAGTAAAATCTTATATTGGTCCCCTGACAGACGAGACTGGATCTGTAACCCAGGACAGTAAACAGATGGCCAGAATCCTCAACAGTAACTTCGCATCCGTATTCACAGTCGAGGACATCGAAACCATTCCGAGCCCTGCCCGCCGAGTGAGATCACGCCGCTGGAAATTGACTCAATATGCGACCAAGAAGTAAAAAAGTACTTGGACAAACTCGACACGAACAAGTCAACGGGACCCGACAGTTTGTCCCCGCGGTTATTAAAAGAGCTTAAACAACAAATTCTTCAACCACTCACTACCATATTCAACCGGTCATTTCAACTAAACAAAGTCCCGGAAGACTGGAAGATGGCGAACGTAACACTGATTTTCAAAAAAGGAGACAAAAGCGTTGCATTAAACTACAGGCCCATAAGTTTGACATCAGTGGCAGAAAAATACTCGAAAAGATTATTAGAGATAAACTTGTTAAGTTTCTAGAAAACAATAATATAATCTCCGACACCCAGCATGGCTTCAGAAACAAGCGCTCCTGCCTAACGAATTTATTAGACTTCTTCCAAGGTATATATAAGAACTGGGATGCCCACATCCCCAGTGATGTTATATACCTGGACTTTCAGAAAGCCTTCGACAAGGTACCGCACGAGCGACTCCTTAAGAAACTGCACTCGGCGGGCATCGGAGCCAATCTGATCGCGTGGATAAGAGATTGGCTCACCGACAGAAAACAACGAGTACTACTCAACGGACAGCCTTCCGATTGGCTACCAGTCACTAGTGGAGTGCCTCAAGGGTCAGTGCTGGGACCCATCCTCTTTATCATATATATCAATGACCTAGAATCAGGACTGAAATCCACAATATCGAAATTTGCAGATGACACCAAGGTGGGTGGAGATGCCCTCACAAAGACCGACTGCGAAATCATTCAGAAAGACCTCAATCACATTATCGAATGGTCGGAAAAATGGCAAATGTCTTTTAATGTTGACAAATGCAAAGTCATGCACATTGGGTCCCAAAATAGTAACCACACATACATCATGAATGGGAGACCTCTGCAAGCGATGCAGGAGGAAAAGGATCTTGGAGTCACTATCAGCAGTGACCTGAAACACGCGAATCACTGTAAAAGCATACAACAAGGCCAACATTATGCTCGGGTTCATAGCGAGGAACTTCGAGTGTAAAACACCAGACGTGATGCTATCCTTGTATAATTCCATGGTAAGACCGCACCTCGAGTATGCAGTGCAGTTCTGGTCTCCCAATTACAGAAAGGACATTGCTTTACTGGAAAGGATTCAACGACGCGCCACAAAGATGATTCCAACCTTCAGGGCTCAACCATACGAGGAACGACTCAAGCGACTCAATCTCTTTACATTGGAGAAAAGGACGCCTACGAGGGATATGATTCAAGTCTTCAAGTATCTAAAAAGTTCAATAACGTCGATTACTCCAAATTCTTTGAACTGCAAACCAACTCAAGAACTAGAAATAACGGTTTACCCATTCAGTCGAGTCGATGTAACACAGACATTGGAAGGAGTTTCTTTTCAAACCGAGTCATCCGCCACTGGAACAATCTTCCCTCAGAAGTAGTAAATGCGAATACCATCAACTCCTTCAAATATAGAATCGACCGTCATTTCGCTGCGTCAGGAGTAAACTGAATAACGAGGTGCTTACATCTGCTCCTCATTATCGAGTTGCTTTCATCTGCTCATAAACCCCCAAGAGGAGGTCGAGCAGATTAAATCACCAAGCAGGCGACCTCGTAATGAGCCAATAGGCTTTCTGTTGCCTGCATTTCCATGTTTCCATGTTTCCATGTTTGCCTCCTCCTCCTATCTTCCTCCTTCCTCCCTCCCTCTCCTATCTTCCTCCTTCCTCCTCCTCCTCCCTATCTTCCCTCCTTCCTCCCTCCTCCTCCCTATCTTCCTCCTTCCTCCCTCCCTCCTCCCTATCTTCCCTCCTTCCCTCCCTCCTCCTCCCTATCTTCCCTCCTTCCTCCCTCCCTCCTCCTCCTCTTCCTCCTTCCTCCCTCCCTCCTCGTTATCTTCCCTCCTTCCCTCCCTACTCCCTATCTTCCCTCCTTCCCTCCTCCCTCCTCCCTATCTTCCCTCCTTCCTCCTCCCTCCTCCCTATCTTCCCTCCTTCCCTCCTCCCTCCTCCCTATCTTCCTCCTTCCTCCTCCCTCCTCCCTATCTTCCCTCCTTCCATCACTCCCTCCTCCCTATCTTCCCTCCTTCCCTCCTTCCCTCCTCCCTATCTTCCCTCCTTCCCTCCTTCCCTCCTCCTATCTTCCCTCCTTCCTCCTCCTCCTCCCTATCTTCCCTCCTTCCCTCCCTCCCTCCTCCCTATCTTCCCTCCTTCCTCCTCCTCCTATCTTCCCTCCCTTCCTCCCCTCCCTCCTCCCTATCTTCCCTCCTTCCTCCCTCCCTCCTCCCTATCTTCCTCCTTCCCTCCCTCCCTCCTCCCTATCTTCCTCCTTCCTCCTCCCTCCTCCCTCCTTCCTCCCTCCCTCCTCCCTATCTTCCCTCCTTCCCTCCCTCCCTCCCTATCTTCCCTCCTTCCCTCCTCCGTCCTCGCTATCTTACCTCCTTCCCTCCCTCCTCCCTATCTTCCCTCCTTCCCTCCTCCTCTCCTCCCTTCCTCCTCCCTCCTCCCCTATCTTCCTCCTTCCTCCTCCCTCCTCCCTATCTACCCTCCTTCCTCCCTCCCTCCTCCTCCTCCTTCTCTCCCTCCCTCCTCCCTATCTTCCCTCCTTCCCTCCTCCTCCTCCCCTATCTTCCCTCCTTCTCCCTCCTCCTCCCTATCTTCCTCCTTCCTCCCTCCTCCTCCCTATCTTCCCTCCTTCCTCCTCCTCCTCCCTATCTTCCCTCATTCCCTCCCTCCTCCCCCTCCTCCTCCCTATCTTCCCTCCTTCCCTCCCTCCCTCCTCCCTATCTTCCTCCTTCCTCCTCCCTCCTCCCTATCTTCCCTCCTTCCCCTCCCTCCTCCATCTTCCCTCCTTCCCTCCCTCCCTCCCTATCTTCCCTCCTTCCTCCCTCCCCTCCTCCCTATCTTCCCTCCTTCCCTCCTCCCTCCCTATCTTCCTCCTTCCCTCCCTCCCTCCTCCCTATCTTCCCTCCTTCCCTCCCTATCTTCTCTCCTTCCCTCCCTCCCTCCTCCCTATCTTCCCTCCTTCCCTCCCTCCCTCCTCCCTATCTTCCCTCCTTCCCTCCCTCCTCCCTATCTTCCCTCCTCCCTCCTCCCTATCTTCCCTCCCTCCCTCCTCCCTATCTTCCCTCCTTCCCCTCCCTCCTCCCTATCTTTCCTCCTTCCCTCCCTCCCTCTCCCTATCTTCCCTCCTCCTCTTCCCTCCTTCCCCCTCCCTCCCTCCTCCCTGTCTTCCTCCCTCCCTCCTCATTATCTTCCTCCTTCCCTCCTTCCTCCTCCCTCCTCCCTATCTTCCCTCCTTCCTCCTTCCTCCCTCCTCCTCCCTATCTTCCTCCTTCCTCCCTCCCTCTTCCCTATCTTCCCTCTTCCTCCTCCCTCCTCCCTATCTTCCCTCCTTCCTTCCTCCCTCCCTATCTTCTCTCCTTCCCTCCCTCCCTCCTCCCTATCTTCCCTCCTTCCTCCTCCTCCCTCCTCCCCTATCTTCCCTCCTTCCCTCCCTCCTCCTCCTTCTCCTATCTTCCCTCCTTCCTCCCTCCCTCCCTATCTTCCCTCCTTCCTCCCTCCCTCCCTCCCTCCTCCTCTTCCTCCTTCCCTCCCCTCCTCCCTATCTTCCCTCCTTCCTCCTCCTCCTCCTCCTTCCCTCCCTCCTCCTCCCTCCTTCCCTCCTTCCCTCCCTCCCCTCCTCCTATCTTCCCTCCTTCCTCCCTCCTCCTTCCCTCCTTCCTCCCTCCCTCCTCCCTCCTTCCCTCCCTCCCTCCTCCCTATCTCCCTCCTTCCTCCTCCCTCCTCCCTATCTTCCCTCCTTCCCTCCCTCCTTCCTCCCTATCTTCCCTCCTTCCCTCCCTCCCTCCTCCCTATCTTCCCTCCTTCCCTCCCTCCCTCTCTCCTTCCCTCCTTCCCTCCCTCCTCCCTCCTCCCCTCCCCTCCTTCCCTCCCTCCTCCTCCCCTCCCTCCTTCCTCCTTCCCTCCCTCCTCCCTATCTTCCCTCCTTCCCTCCTCCCTCCTCCCTATCTTCCCTCCTTCCCTCCCTCCCTTCTCCCTATCTTCCCTCCTTCCCTCCCTCCTCCTCCCTATCTTCCCTCCTTCCTCCCTCCCTCCTCCCTATCGTCCCTCCTTCCCTCCCTCCCTCCTCCCTATCTTCCCTCCTTCCTCCCTCCTCCTCCCTATCTTCCCTCCTTCCCTCCCTCCCTCCCCTATCTTCCCTCCTTCCCTCCCTCCCTCCTCCCTATCTTCCCTCCTTCCCTCCCTCCTCCCCTATCTTCCCTCCCTCCCTCCCTCCCGCCGCCCTACCGTCACTCCTTCCCTCCCTCCCGACTCCCTCCCTTCCCTCCTTCCCGCCCTCCCTCCTCCCTCTCTTCCCTCCCTCCCACCCTCCATCCTCCCTATCTTCCCTCCCTCCTTCCTCCCTTCCTCAATCGTTCAAGCGACTCAATCTCTTTACATTGGAGAAAAGACGCCTACGAGGGGATATGATTCAAGTCTTCAAGTATCTAAAAAAGTTCAATAACGTCGATTACTCCAAATTCTTTGAACTGCAAACCAACTCAAGAACTAGAAATAACGGTTTACCCATTCAGTCGAGTCGATGTAACACAGACATTGGAAGGAGTTTCTTTTCAAACCGAGTCATCCGCCACTGGAACAATCTTCCCTCAGAAGTAGTAAATGCGAATACCATCAACTCCTTCAAATATAGAATCGACCGTCATTTCGCTGCGTCGGGAGTAAACTGAATAACGAGGGGCTTCCATCTGCTCCTCAATATCGAGGTGCTTTCATCTGCTCACCAAGCCCCAAGTGGCGGTCGAGCAGATTAAATCACCCAAGCGGGCGACCTCGTAATGAGCCAATAGGCTTTCTGTTGCCTGCATTTCCATGTTTCCATGTTTCCATGTTTCCCTCCCTCCCCCCTCCCTATCTTCCCTCCCTCCCTCCCTCCCCCCTATCTTTCTTCCTTCCCTCCCTCCCTCCTCCCTATCTTCCCTCCTTCCCTCCCTCCCTCCCCCCTCCCTACCTTCCCTCCTTCCTTCTCTCCCTCCTCCCTATCTTCCCTCCTTCCTCCCTCCCTCCTCCCAATCATTGCTCCTTCCTCCTCCTATCTCTCCTCCTTCCCTCCCTATCTTTTCTCCTTCTTTCCCTCCGTATCGGACCGCTTGCTAATGAAAATGGTAACCACACGAACGATGAAAATGAAATGGCTACAATCCTAAATAACTTTTTCGCATCCGTATTTACCGACGAAGATTGTTTATCACCTCAACCGCCGGAGGTTAGAAGGACCGAAAAGATGTTAAGTGGCGTGCTCATCGTAGAAAGTGACATTTTACGTACAATTGAAAAGATTAAAGTAAGCAAAGCTCCTGGTCCAGACAAAATTACCCCTAGGGTCTTAAAAGAAATCAAACATCAAATTTGTAAACCGCTCTCCATCATATTCAATAAATTTTTAACAGCTGGAAAAGTTTCGTCGGATTGGAAACTTGCAAATGTCACACCAATTTTCAAAAAGGGGGACAAGTCTCATCCAGGAAACTATCGACCAATTAGCCTGACATCGATTGTTTGTAAGTTAATGGAGACTATCATTCGCGACAATATGGTGAAATTCTTCGAAGAAAATAATATAATAAATAATTCGCAACATGGCTTCCGTAGTAAACGTTGGTGTTTGACTAACTTACTTGATTTTTTTCATTATATTTTTGAGGTGTTTGATGAAAGCAGATCAGTAGATATCATATATCTGGATTTTCAAAAGGCATTTGATAAGGTCCCCCACCAACGATTGCTCAGCAAACTACTGGCGCACGGTATCTCTGGTAACATTCACAATTGGCTTGCGGACTGGCTCTCTGAGCGAAAACAGAGAGTAGTTCTAAACGGTGTTACATCTAACTGGTTCGACGTCAGAAGCGGCGTACCTCGAGGATCAGTGCTTGGCTCCATGCTCTTCTCAATTTATGTTAATGATATCGATGATGGGCTCACTTGCAAAGTATCAAAATTTGCTGATGACACAAAAATTGCTAGTAAAGTAACTGCGACACTCGACGAAGAAGCTTTACAATCAGATATAGATCGACTTGCACGTTGGGCCAATCAATGGCAAATGAAATTTAACGTTGACAAATGTAAAGTGTTGCACATCGGAAAAAATAACAATCACGTTCGGTACGTAATGAATGACCAACAACTTTCTGCAGTAAGTAAAGAAAAGGATCTTGGAATCACTATATCAAGCGATTTAAAGCCCGGTCAGCATTGTTCAGAGGTAGTTAAAACTGAAAACAAATTGGTTGGCTTCATCGGACGAGTCTTTCATAATAAATCGGAAAAAGTAATATTAAAACTGTATAATTCGTTGGTTCGACCCCGTCTAGAGTACTGTGTACAGTTTTGGTCTCCCTACTACAGAAAAGACATAGAAAAGTTGGAACGGGTTCAACGAAGAGTAACAAAGATGATTCCTAGGTTGAGAAATTTATCATATGAACAAAGGCTTAAAGAAGTAAATTTATTCAGCCTATCAAAACGAAGAATGCGAGGCGATCTAATAGAAGTGTTTAAAATGTTTAAAAGATTCAGTGATATTAATGCGGAAGATTACTTTACAATTGATCGATCAAATAGAACAAGAAGAAATCACAATTTGAAGATAAGTGGTAAAAGATTATCGTCGCACGAAGCCAAACACTTCTTCAATCGAGTTGTTAATGTTTGGAACTCTCTACCCTGTGATGTCGTTGATAGTACAACAGTTACGGCCTTCAAGAATAGATTAAACAAGTGTTTTGAATCCAACCAGCAACTAAGATATTACTCATTGTCGTAATAACGTTAAGTTCCTTCGAATACTGGTGTCCTTGTCCGCTTTTATCGCCCGGTTAGTGGTAGCAGTAATGGTAGTTCTTTCCTCTTTCTTACATAAATTCCATGCAGTTTTTCCATGCTGCATGGTTCTTTTTCCTTTCCTGCCAGCTCTGGGTGGAGGGATGGGGGGGGTGGGGAGGAGCCTTCGCCTTTGCTGTCCTTCATCTTCCACCTTTGATTAGATAGTGTAGCTTGTCACAAACAGCCTCGTAAGGACCAGCAGGTCTGCTGTTGTTTGTTCTTCCTTTGTGTTTTTTTTGTGTTCCTTTGTGCTCCTATCTCTCCTCCTTCCCTCCCTCTCTTCTTCCCTCCTTCCCTCTCTCCTCCCTATCTTTTCTCCGTCCAACCCTCCCTATCTCTCCTCCTTCCCTGCCTCCCTCCTTCGCTCCTTCCTTCGCTCCTCACTATCTTTTCTTCTGTCCCTCCCAATCTCTCCTTCCGTCCCTCCCTCCTTCCCTCCTCCCTATCTTCCCTCTTTCCCTCCCTCCCTCCTTCCCTCCTTCCTTCCCTCCTCCCTATCTTTTCTCCTTCCTTCCCTCCCTATCTCTCCTTCCCTCCCCCTCTTCTTCCCTCTTTCCTTCCCTCCTCCCTATCTTCCCTCTTTCCTCCTCCTCCTTCCTCCTTCCTTCCCTCCTCCCTATCTTTTCTCCTTCCTTCCCTCCCAATCTCTCCTTCCCTCCTCCCTCCTTCCTCCTTCCTTCCTCCTTCCTATCTTCCCTCTTTCCCCTCCCTCCCTGCCTTATTTCTCCTTACCATAAACTCCCTAATGAACCTATTTTCCTTTCTCCTTCTCCTTCCCCTTCCTCCCTTTCCCTCTGGCCTCTCTCTTCACCTCCCTCCCTCTCCCTCTCCTCCTCCTTCCACTCCCTCCTGTTCATGTTTTCCTCCTCCGTCTTCTTGTCTTCCTATTTTCAGCCTATTTTCCTCTTTTCTCTGTCCTCCTCTCCCTTCCTTCTTCCCTTCTTCTGTTCTTGCCTCCCTCCCTCCTCCCCGTCTTCCTGTCTTCTTCCTTTCCTCTCTGTCTTCTTGCTCTTCGTCCCGTCACCTTTGTTTTCCTCCCCCTCACTTGTCTCTCCTTGATCGCTGTTTCCTCCTCTCCCCTTCATCTCACTCCCACCTTCCTCACCTTCTCCTTTCTCTTCATCCGTCCCAGTCGTTCGTCTCTCTCCCTCTCCGTCATCCTCTCTTCATTTCTCTTATTTTCTTCTCCACTCCTTTGCTCCTTCCCTTTCCCTTTCTCTGCATCTCTCCTTCCTTCCCTTCCCTCCTGTCTTCCATTCTCCTCTCCCTGTGTTAATGGCTCGTTCTCTTCTCTCCCTTCATCCCACGCGTCCCTTCCTCCTGCTTTTCTCTCCATCTTTATTCTCTCTTCTCGTCTCCTCTCCCACCCTTCCTCCTCCTCCTTTTCCTCCCTTCATCAAACCCTTTCCTTTGTCTCCTCCTCTCTTGTTCCTCCATTCTCTCTCTCTCTCTCTCTCTCTCTCTCTCTCTCTCTCTCTCTCTCTCTCTCACACACACACACACACACACAATTTTTTACCTTTGGGTATCCTTCGCTGCCGGAAACGCCACATCACCACCACAAGAACAACAAGAACAACAAGACCTATTATTGCCGACACATCGATGATGGTGATGGTGGTTTTGGTGGTGGTGGTCGTAGGGGTGGTGGTGGTGGCGGTCGTAGGGGTGGTGGTGGTGGTGGTGGTGATGGGGATGTATTTGCAGTTTATCCATGAGAGGCTTTGTCTTGTGCATTCTTCTAGAGTGCATAGTCGATTCGGGCACTGTGATCTCCACCTTGAGGGCCCGTGAGCCTCAACAGTAACAGCCCAGTAATCAGGGAAGTAGCCTGTTCTGCGGCACCCAAGAGCACAATCACCAGCCCATACTTCAAACTGAAGACCGTAGCCAATGTTGTTGTCATAGTTCAACACACGTGCCCACAACCGCCACCACTGTACGTCCCCAGGGAAGCAAGTGGCGTCCAGCGTGAACCAGGCGTCACTCAGCCAGCCATCGCCCACCGCCACGAGCCTGATGCCTTTGAACCCTGGATCGGGGTGCACGTATCTAATCGTGCTCCAATCGTACCAGTTATATATCTCGGTGGTAACGTTCTTCCATTCCTCATCCCCCGAGATGGTAATTTGGGCAAGGCATTGTGAGTTCCAGGGGGGTCTGAAGGAATTTCCGGCCGCAAGCAACGATGATTCAATAAACACCAAGAGTAATGGCAGCCTGGCCTTCATCGAGGCTCACCGTGTGTGTGTGTGTGTGTGTGTGTGTGTGTGTGTGTGTGTGTGTGTGTGTGTGTGTGTGCAGGGGAAGAGTGTTGAGTCTTGAGTGTTGAGCTTCTAAAGACTGCTGAGGCGTTCACTCTCGTATCTTCGCAGCGACTTGTGGTCTCCCTTTCCTTGGAGAGGCAATTCAGCGTGCAGCGACCACTCCCGGCAGGACGAGAGAGACACTGGGGAGAAATGGTTGTGCTTGTGATTATATACTGGGCGCCTTTAAAATAATTTTCCTACAGTTTCCAGATCTGGGACAGGATGTTTCGTGCATGACTCGCTGTGTACTACTTCACGCCTCGACACAACTTACTCCGGGCTCAAAGTACGACTATTACTCAGCGCCACAGAGAAGATCAACCGGGAGCTCACGCGTGACTTTCTCTGTTCAAGGTGCAGAAGCTGAGTAAAACTATCGCGAGGATCACACAACAGTCCATGCTGGAAAGTCTCAGCACCTTCCAATAGAGGCTTTTCAAACAGGCGAACTGAGGCGCCGAGACGCTTGAAAATGCGGCTTTTTGTCTCCCTTGCAGCCGACGGAAGGAAGGGAAATGATCAGAGAAGAATGGACACGAAAGGAAGGGAAATGATCAGAGAAGGATGGACACGAAAGGAAGGGAAATGATCAGAGAAGAATGGACACGAAAGGAAGGGAAATGATCAGAGAAGAATGGACACGAAAGGAAGGGAAATGATCAGAGAAGAATGGACACGAAAGGAAGGGAAATGATCAGAGAAGGATGGACACGAAAGGAAGGGAAATGATCAGAGAAGAATGGACACGAAAGGAAGGGAAATGATCAGAGAAGGATGGACACGAAAGGAAGGGAAATGATCAGAGAAGGATGGACACGAAAGGAAGGGAAATGATCAGAGAAGAATGGACACGAAAGGAAGGGAAATGATCAGAGAAGGATGGACACGAAAGGAAGGGAAATGATCAGATAATAATGGACACGAAAGGAAGGGAAATGATCAGAGAAGAATGGACACGAAAGGAAGGGAAATGATCAGAGAAGAATGGACACGAAAGGAAGGGAAATGATCAGGACACGAAAGGAAGGGAAATGATCAGAGAAGGATGGACACGAAAGGAAGGGAAATGATCAGAGAAGGATGGACACGAAAGGAAGGGAAATGATCAGAGAAGAATGGACACGAAAGGAAGGGAAATGATCAGAGAAGGATGGACACGAAAGGAAGGGAAATGATCAGAGAAGAATGGACACGAAAGGGAAGGAAATGATCAGAGAAGGATGGACACGAAAGGAAGGGAAATGATCAGAGAAGAATGGACACGAAAGGAAGGGAAATGATCAGAGAAGGATGGACACGAAAGGGAAGGAAATGATCAGAGAAGGATGGACACTAAAGGAAGGGAAATGATCAAAGAATGGACACGAAAGGAAGGGAAATGATCAGAGAAGGATGGACACGAAAGGAAGGGAAATGATCAGAGAAGAATGGACACGAAAGGAAGGGAAATGATCAGAGAAGGATGGACACGAAAGGAAATGATCAGAGAAGGATGGACACGAAAGGAAGGGAAATGATCAGGACACGAAAGGAAGGGAAATGATCAGAGAAGGATGGACACGAAAGGAAGGGAAATGATCAGAGAAGGATGGACACGAAAGGAAGGGAAATGATCAGAAGAATGGACACTAAAGGAAGGGAAATGATCAGAGAAGGATGGACACGAAAGGAAGGAAATGATCAGAGAAGGATGGACACGAAAGGGAAGGAAATGATCAGAGAAGGATGGACACGAAAGGAAGGGAAATGATCAGAGAAGGATGGACACGAAAGGAAGGGAAATGATCAGAGAAGAATGGACACGAAAGGAAGGGAAATGATCAGAGAAGGATGGACACGAAAGGGAGGAAATGATCAGAAGAATGGACACGAAAGGAAGGGAACTGATCAGAGAAGAATGGACACGAAAGGAAGGGAAATGATCAGAGAAGGATGGACACGAAAGGAAGGGAAATGATCAGAGAAGGATGGACACGAAAGGAAGGGAAATGATCAGAGAAGGATGGACACGAAAGGAAGGAAATGATAAGAGAAGGATGGACACTAAAGGAATGGAAATGATCAGAGAAGGATGGACACGAAAGGAAGGGAAATGATCAGAGAAGATGGACACGAAAGGAAGGGAAATGATCAGAGAAATGGACACGAAAGGAAGGAAATGATCAGAGAAGGATGGACACGAAAGGAAGGGAAATGATCAGAGAAGGATGGACACGAAAGGAAGGGAAATGATCAGAGAAGGATGGACACGAAAGGAAGGGAAATGATCAGAGAAATGGACACGAAAGGAAGGGAAATGATCAGAGGATGGACACGAAAGGAAGGGAAATGATCAGAGAAGGATGGACACGAAAGGAAGGGAAATGATCAGAGAAGGATGGACACGAAAGGAAGGGAAATGATCAGAGAAGGATGGACACGAAAGGAAGGATGGACACGAAAGGAAGGGAAATGATCAGGACACGAAAGGAAGGGAAATGATCAGAGAAGGATGGACACGAAAGGAAGGGAAATGATCAGAGAAGGATGGACACGAAAGGAAGGGAAATGATCAGAGAAGGATGGACACGAAAGGAAGGGAAATGATCAGAGAAGGATGGACACGAAAGGAAGGAAATGATCAGAGAAGGATGGACACGAAAGGAAGGGAAATGATCAGAGAAGGATGGACACGAAAGGAAGGGAAATGATCAGAGAAGGATGGACACGAAAGGAAGGGAAATGATCAGAGAAATGGACACGAAAGGAAGGGAAATGATCAGAGAAGGATGGACACGAAAGGAAGGGAAATGATCAGAGAAGGATGGACACGAAAGGAAGGGAAATGATCAGAGAAGGATGGACACGAAAGGAAGGGAAATGATCAGAGAAGAATGGACACGAAAGGAAGGGAAATGATCAGGACACGAAAGGAAGGGAAATGATCAGAGAAGGATGGACACGAAAGGAAGGGAAATGATCAGAGAAGGATGGACACGAAAGGAAGGGAAATGATCAGGACACGAAAGGAAGGGAAATGATCAGGACACGAAAGGAAGGGAAATGATCAGGACACGAAAGGAAGGGAAATGATCAGAGAAGGATGGACACGAAAGGAAGGGAAATGATCAGAGAAGGATGGACACGAAAGGAAGGGAAATGATCAGAGAAGGATGGACACGAAAGGAAGGGAAATGATCAGAGAAGGATGGACACGAAAGGAAGGGAAATGATCAGAGAAGAATGGACACGAAAGGAAGGGAAATGATCAGAGAAGGATGGACACGAAAGGAAGGGAAATGATCAGGACACGAAAGGAAGGGAAATGATCAGAGAAGAATGGACACGAAAGGAAGGGAAATGATCAGAGAAGGATGGACACGAAAGGAAGGGAAATGATCAGAGAAGAATGGACACGAAAGGAAGGGAAATGATCAGAGAAGGATGGACACGAAAGGAAGGGAAATGATCAGAGAAGAATGGACACGAAAGGAAGGGAAATGATCAGAGAAGGATGGACACGAAAGGAAGGGAAATGATCAGAGAAGGATGGACACGAAAGGAAGGGAAATGATCAGGACACGAAAGGAAGGGAAATGATCAGAGAAGGATGGACACGAAAGGAAGGGAAATGATCAGAGAAGAATGGACACGAAAGGAAGGGAAATGATCAGAGAAGGATGGACACGAAAGGAAGGGAAATGATCAGAGAAGAATGGACACGAAAGGAAGGGAAATTATCAGATATTGATTGACACGAAAGGAAGTGAAATGATCAGAGAAGAATGGACACGAAAGGAAGGGAAATGATCAGAGAAGAATGGACACGAAAGGCAGGGAAATGATCAGAGAAGAATGGACACGAAAGGAAGGGAAATGATCAGAGATGGATGGACACGAAAGGAACGGAAATGATCAGAGAAGGATGGACACGAAAGGAAGGGAAATGATCAGAGAAGGATGGACACGAAAGGAAGGAAATGATCAGAGAAGGATGGACACGAAAGGAAGGGAAATGATCAGAGAAGGATGGACACGAAAGGAAGGAAATGATCAGAGAAGGATGGACACGAAAGGAAGGTAAATGAGCAGAAGAATGGACACGAAAGGAAGGGAAATGATCAGAGAAGAATGGACACGAAAGGAAGGGAAATGATCAGAGAAGGATGGACACGAAAGGAAGGGAAATGATCAGAGAAGGATGGACACGAAAGGAAGGAAATGATCAGAGAAGGATGGACACGAAAGGAAGGGAAATGATCAGAGAAGGATGGACACGAAAGGAAGGGAAATGATCAGAGAAGGATGGACACGAAAGGAAGGGAAATGATCAGAGAAGGATGGACACGAAAGGGATGGAAATGATCAGAGAAGGATGGACACGAAAGGAAGGGAAATGATCAGAGAAGGATGGACACGAAAGGAAGGGAAATGATCAGAGAAGGATGGACACGAAAGGAAGGGAAATGATCAGAGAAGGATGGACACGAAAGGAAGGGAAATGATCAGAGAAGAATGGACACGAAAGGAAGGGAAATGATCAGAGAAGGATGGACACGAAAGGAAGGGAAATGATCAGAGAAGGATGGACACGAAAGGGAAGAAAGAATAAAAGGAATACAAAGGAAAAAAAAGAAGAACAAGGGACGAAGAACAACAATAAAAAGATTAAATTAAAGAAGAAGAATAAAAGGTTAACAAAAGAGAGAGAGAGAGAGACAGAGAGAGAGAGAGAGAGAGAGAGAGAGAGAGAGAGAGAGAGAGAGAGAGAGAGAGAAAGGAAGTCTGAGTCTGAGTGTATGTGATACGAAGTTATGACTCTCCCTCCTCCACCTCCTCCTTTTCCTCCTCCTTTTCCTCCTCCTTTTCCTCCTCCTCCTCCTCCTTCTCCTCCTGCTCCTCCTGCTCCGCCATTAATTGTATATAATGGAATATTGAAATTTGGATGTCAAGTTCCGGAGACTTCTCTCTCTCTCTCTCTCTCTCTCTCTCTCTCTCTCTCTCTCTCTCTCTCTCTCTCTCTCTCTCTCTCTCTCTCTCTCTCTCTCTCTCTCTCTCTCTCTCTCTCTCTCTCTCTCTCGTCATAATTAATTAACGTCCCATTCCTTTAACTTTCGTTCAGTAAGTTTGTTGATCGTGTTTCTTTATTTGTTTATTTTTCTCCTCTCGTTGTGTGTCCCATATTTTTGTCTCAGTGGTCAGTGGTCAGTTTGTCTTCGTCCAGGTTGCATCAGCAGGTATGATTCTTAAACTCCCTTTCGGTTTTCCCATGACTAGTTTCACGTCCCATTCCCTTTAAGTTTCGTTCGGTTAATCTGCTTCAGTGTGTATTCGTGAACTCCCTTTCGGTTCTCTTATGATTAATTTCACGTCCCATTCCCTTTAATCTTCGTTCGGTTAATCTGCTTCAGTCTCTTCGTGAACTCCCTTTCGGTTCTCTTATGATTAATTTCACGTCCCATTCCCTTTAATCTTCGTTCGGTTAATCTGCTTCAGTGTGTATTCGTGAACTCCCAAGAAGGGGTCGAGTAACCTTTCCCTGCAGGCCATACACTCAAGCGATGCGGCGCCCAGGGAACACATATTTGATACCGTTTTCGTAGGAGTTTGGGTCATTTTCAGGGCTAGTTGAAAGACCCTGGTGATGGTTGGACCCTTCTTCTGTACCCTGAAAGTGAAAAAAAAACTCATGAAAACCCGAGTGATATCCTTTTCAGCTCTTGCAAATAGTTGACATGAGAAGGGTGTGTGTGTGTGTGTGTGTGTGTGTGTGTGTGTGTGTGTGTGTGTGTGTGTGTGAATCTGGCGACAACAAAGGCTTGCTGGTGACAGGATATCGTTTCCGCTGCTGATAACATGAGTACACGTGACACCTTTTACTACGACAAGAAGAAGATGATGATGATGAAGATGAAGAAGGTGAAGAAATAGAAGAAAGGAAAAGAAAGAGTACATTAGAGGAATAAAGAGGAAGAAAGAAGAAAAATGAAAAGAAAGAGAGGAAGAGAAAAAAAAGGAAAAAAAGAAAAGAAGGAAAAGGAAAAGAAAGAGGAAGAAAAAGAAGAAGGAAAAGAAAAGAGAGGAAAGAGAAGAAGAAAGAAAAAGAAAAGAGAAAGAGGAAAGAGAAAAAAAGAGGAAAACGAAAAAGAAAAAGAAAAGAAAATGATAAAAGGGAAAAAAACAAATAAGACAAAAAAAAGGAAAAAGGAAAATAAAAAATAAAAAAGGAAAAATAAGAGGAAAGAGAAGTAGAAGAAGAAGAGGAAGAAGAAGAAAAAAGAAAGAGAAGGAGAAGAAGAAATGAAAATAAAAAAAAATAAAAACGAAGAGGAAGCAGAAGAAGAAGAAGAAGAAAAAGTAAAAGAAGAAGAAGAAGAAGAAGAAGAAGAAACGAAAATAAAAAAAAGGAAAAAGGTGAGGAAGAAGAAGAAGCAGAAGAAGATGAAGAAGAAGAAGATTAGAAGATGAAAAAGAAGAAATAAAGATAAAAATATAAAGAGGAAAAAGAAGAGGAAAGAGCAGAAGCGGAAGAAGAAGAGGAAGCTAAAATGAGTCGGCCATCCATCTCATAATCTAACCTTTGGAGTCACTGAAAAAAAAAAAAAAAAAACAGATCCCCAGTAGAACGCGTCGCCTTCCAGTTCCCATTACTCTTGGCGCAATCGTGAACAGGTCAGGTCAATACTAGAGGTCATCAGGGCAGAAAATGAAAATCGGCATATTCAGAGAAGGGAAAAAATGCCGCAGAGATTGAAAGTGTGACTGTGTGTGTGTGTGTGTGTGTGTGTGTGTGTGTGTGTGTGTGTGTGTGTAAAGATTAGTGAGGAAGTAGAAAAATGAAGGAAAAAGGGAAGGGAGAGGAGGGAGAAATATTAAGGGAAGAGAAAGGAAGGAATAATATGAAGGAGGGAGAAGGAGGAAAGAAATAGGGAAGAAGAGAAGAGAGAAGAGACGAAGGGAAAGGGGGAGAGAAGGAAGAGAGGAAAGGAGGAAACTAAAAGAAGAGAGAAAACAAAAACAATAAAAATAACGAGAAAAAAAATGAAAATGAATATACGCATGACAGAGAGAGAGAGAGAGAGAGAGAGAGAGAGAACAAATGATAAGAGTTCTCCAATATTAGTCTCTCTCTCTCTCTCTCTCTCTCTCTCCAGAATGACACAGAATTACGCCCATAAATATTAACGCACAAAGTTCACGCACATGAAAATATACGCACATTCACTTACGCACGTAACAATTTAAGCATGTACACACACACACACACACACACACACACACACACACACACACACACACTGATTATTATTATTATTAATATTATTATTATTATTATTATTATTATTATTATTATTATTATTATTATTATTATTATTATTATTATTATTATTATTATTATAAGTAACTCCGGCTTATCATTAACCATTCTTCCTCCAAGAGCATAACGGGGCGGCGGCTTCCATCACACAGGAAGTTGAGGCCGTGAAACAGTCTCCCCTCCATTGATACTGATATCGCCACTCGCCGGCATGGTCCCGCGACACTGTTTGTTGACTTCCCATCGTGCTCCGTGGTAGCGGCCACTAACGCATGATTCGTAGCGTTCATAAACATATTAGCTGGACCCACCCCTGACTTCCCATCGTGCTCCGTGGTAGCGGCCACTAACGTGGATCGCGTGGCTCGTATCGTTGTTAAACATACTTGAACTATAAAGATAAGAATAATTAAGAGGCCTGACACTCATCCCGGAATACTAATCAACATACAGAAAGTCCCACCCCGCGGTGTTGTAACGGGACAAGGGCGGGAAGGGCGGGACGCGGGTTCGGGGGGGGAGGTTGCGACAATCTGATCAGGAGGAAAAGTGGAAAGAAAAGAGTGATGATATAAATATGACGAAAAAATGTCCGTAATTTAAATTCAATGCAAAGAAGGACGGACGAGACGCGGGCGGGGAGGGTGTTGCGACCGTCTGAGCAGGAGGAAAAGTGGGAGGAAAAAGTGATGAATTAAATATATGAGGAAAAAATGTCCGTAATTTAAATTCAGTGGAAAGAGGGAATCTGGATTTCATTGTAAAAAAGAGAGAGAGAGAGAGAGAGAGAGAGAGAGAGAGAGAGAGAGAGAGAGAGAGAGAGAGAGAGAGAGAGAGAGAGAGAGAGAGAGAGAGAGAGAGAGAGAGAGAGAGAGAGAGAGAGAGAGTCCAATCTAAGACAAAAACAGCTTGATTAAAAGAAAAAAAGACCAAGTGAAATTTAAGATGAAAAAGAAAACATGAAAACGAACGGAAAATTAGAAAAAAATGTAGGAAATAGAAGAATATTTGGAAGGGAAATCATTTGTGCTTCATGCAAATGTCTGAGAAAGAACCTCAGAAAATTTTGCATCAGACAAAGAGGAAAGAATTAATTATATGGACCTTAGGGGGAAATATAACAAGATAAAAAGATAAATAACTCAAATTTAAAGGAAAAGGGGATTTATATGAAGGGCTAAATAAAATATGCGAAAAATAATTACAAGAGAAAAGACTAATTCAGCACATCAACACACACACACACACACACACACACACACACACACACACACACACACACACACACACACACACACACACACACACACACACGCGCTCTCTCTCTCTCTCTCTCTCTCTTTCAGATTTATGCCCATAAAATATTTAATATTAACGGACATGAAATTCATGCACATGAAAATATACGCACATACACTTACGCACATAACAATTTACCAATGTACACACACACACACACACACACACACGGCCCGGTAGCTCAGGGGTAGAGCGTCTGGCTCACAACCATATGGACCGGGGTTCGATTCCCCGGCCGGATTAAGATAAGTTGGGTTTATCTTCTTTCACGTGTAGCCCCTGTTCACCTAGCAGTGAGTAGGTACGCGACGTCAGGCAAGGAGTTGTGACCTCGTTGTCACGGTGTGTTGTGTGTGAGTGGTCTCAGTCCTACCCAAAGATCGGTACTACGAGCTCTGTGCTCTTCCGTAGGGGAACGGCTGGCTGTCTCGAGAGAGACTCGCAGCAGACCAAGAGGTGAATTACACACACACACACACATACAGACTACCACCTCCATTATTACTACTACTACTTAACTTCTTAACTCTCTAACTACCTAACTAATTAACTATGAACGGATAAAAAGGGAAGGAAACAAGGGAATGGAGGGAGGGGGAGGAGGAGGAAGGGAGGGAGGAAGAGGAGAAGGAAAGGAGGGAGGGGGAGGAGGAAGAGAGGGGGAGGAGGAAGAGAGAGGAAGAAGGACTGGTTATTTGCTATCTGGACGTAAAGAGAGGAGGAGGGAAGGTACGTGTGTGTGTGTGTGTGTGTGTTACCTGCGCTGATAGTCGTGTGAGGCAATTAAGATTTCAACACCTGTCAGTATGAAGTTAATGAACAGTGCAATGATCTTTTTAGTGGTTTGAGGTAAAGTTGAATCACCTGCCAGTCTTTGTGTCATTAAGAACGTATTGGTTGGTTTAGGAGTCGTGTGAGGGAAGACGTAAGTAGTACCTGTCAGTAGTAAGTATTGGAACATTAAGGTATGGTGTAGTTTTGTGACCCTGGTGGCAGTTTGACTCCTCTGTACCGTGAACCTAAGGAAACACACACTTGACAAGGCTTTCGTAGGGATTTTGGGCATTTCCAGGGGTAGTTTTGTGACCCTGGTGACAGCTTAATCTTTCCTCTATACCGTGCAATAAGAAAACACACATTGACAAGGCTTCCCTAGTAGTAGTAAGCATTTCCAGGGGTAGTTTTGTGACCCTGGTGGTAGTTTGACCCTTCCTCTGTACTGTGAACCTAAAGAAATACACATTTGACAAGACTTTCCTTGGAGTCATGGGCATTTCCAGGGGTAGTGTTGTGACCTCGGTGGTAGTTTGACCCCTCCTCTGTACCGTGAACCTAAAAAGATATATTTGACAAGGCTTTTGTAGGAGTTGTGGGCATTTCCAGGGGTAGTTTTGTGACCCTGGTGGTAGTTTGACTCCTTCTCTGTACCGTGAAACAAAAAAGCACACATTAGACAAGGCTTTCCTAGGAGTTGTGGGCATTTCCAGGGGTAGTTTTGTGACCCTGGTGGTAGTTTGACTCCTCTGTACCGTGAACCTAAAAAGATATATTTGACAAGGCTTTCGTAGGAGTTGTGGGCATTTCCAGGGGTTGTGTTGTGACCCTGGTGGCAATGTGACCCTTCCTCTGTACTTTGAGCCTAAAAAATCACTAACGAAAACCCGATTGGGCTCTATTTTGCCCTTTGGAAATAGTTGACTTGAGGGGAAAATAGTTACACGTGGTTACCTTGTTCACGTGTATAGCCTGTGTTGATTAGGTGCGCGAGGCCTCAGTGCTCATCTCCGGGGTAATAATAGATAGTGGTTACCTTGTTCACGTGTATAGCCTGTGTTGATTAGGTGCGCGTGGCCTCAGTGCTCATCTCCGGGGTAATAATAGATAGTGGTTACCTTGTTCACGTGTATAGCCTGTGTTGATTAGGTGCGCGTGGCCTCAGTGCTCATCTCCGGGGTAATAATAGATAGTGGTTACCTTGTTCACGTGTATAGCCTGTGTTGATTAGGTGCGCGAGGCCTCAGTGCTCATCTCCGGGGTAATAATAGATAGTGGTTACCTTGTTCACGTGTATAGCCTGTGTTGATTAGGGGGAGTAGTCTAGAGGTGCGCGCGGCCTCAGTGCTCATCTCCGGGGTGAAAACAGATGCAGTGATAACTAGTGATGGGCGAGAATTTTTCTTCAGTAATCGATTATTTCCATTACTATTGTGGCCAGTAACGGATTAGTAACCGATGACTTTTTTATTACTCTCACCTTAGAATAGATTATACAGTGATTTATTGGTAGTGTATCAGGTATTGTGTTGTGGTTTATGCCTCTCTCTCTCTCTCATCAATGCTTTACTCTTTCCTTATTATCTCTTTGCTTTCATCTATCGTATGTATTTCTTTTTTACTCTATTTCCATTATTTTCCTCCTTTCTCTCCATGTTATTACTATTCCTCAACTTTGTACTTACCTTCTTCCTCCTCCTTCACCTCTTCCTCTCTCCTTTCCAAGCTCTCCCTCACGTCAGTTCAGATCTATGGCAGCTTCTAAACTGTTTGTCACCTTTTTCATCCGTCCATCTGACTCATCCTCTCCTGTCCTCTCCTCGTTGTCTGGTGGAGAATTTGAGACCTTCTGTGTTTTGCATGTGTGTTCCAAGCTCTCCCTCACCAAGCAATGCCACTTCAGACCAAGACGTAGTTATTCAGACATGTGGCAGCTTCCAAGTTCCTCCTCCTTACAGGTTGTCTTTCCTCAGATATCTCCTGCATGGTCAGGCAGTGCCAACTCCAGCTGTACGGGCATGTGGCACGCTACCCACCCTGCGCACCGGGCTGTTTCAGAGTGGAAGAGGCTGAGGGAATGCCCACGAAGCTCACGGATTCCGCGTCTCCATGGACCCTGCCGCAAGGTATTTAAGATGGGAAGGGGCCTGCATGAAGGCCTGCTGGGAGGGACTGCCAGGGGGGGGGTTCCACATTCTCAAACATTTGGGGCTCACACTCCCACTGACAAAAGGCTTTCGTAGAGGTTGTGTTTGTATTGCCATGGGCAGCTTTATGAGCCCAGTGATTGTTTGACAAGGCTTCTGCTCCATGAACGTGAAGACCCGACGCATCTCCTTTGTGGCCTTCAGAAATGGTTGCTGTGGGCCAAAAGCGTCTGAGAACACTCGGCAAACAACATCACGTTGCCGCAGCGTTGTCAGAACGTTATGAATGGTTCCAGTACGTTGTTTGGGACTCTGTGAAGCGTTGTGGGAACAGATTTTTGTCCACTCCAAGAAAGGTTGTGGAGCAATGTACCTGTAACCTTTGCAGGACCTTCTTGCTGCCTCATTGCAGTGTGTGTGCTACCTTTTCAGGACATTCCCATACCTTTTCAGGGCCCTGTTATTGCCTGTTCAGGCTATTGCAAACACCAGATTAGGAAGTGTAACCTTTATTCAATGAATTTTTCTGAACATTTTTTATCAAAATATGATCAAATTTTTAAAGCAGAAATGAAAGAAATGCACATGTTGCAACACAAGCTCTGTGTGGCACCACCGTGTGTGGGCGAAGCTCTGGCTGTTGTGGGTGGCAACAGCTGGGGGACTTTGGTGGGGGTGACCGCCATGCTTGGTAGACACGGAGCAGGAGGAGAGCCAGCTACAGGAGGCTGGAGGCGGGGCGCGTGGCCTCGTGCTTGGTGCCATCGGTCATCAGGCGATTCCTCACGCTGACTCAGACTGTAAATACATGTACACTTGTGTAGGTCTGTACTGAAACCAACGGGGTGTGGGAGAGAGAGAGAGAGAGAGAGAGAGAGAAAAGGAATAAGGAATAAGGTAGCCAGGGTAGGAAAAGTGACTTCCTTTCTTATGGTGTTCCCATTGGCCAAGCCGCACCCACCCAAAGCCAATCCCATGCGTTCTGAGAAGGGGGTTGAGGGAGCCCCCTCTCGCCATCCAAGCCCGAGAAGAGTCAAAAGACTATACCTACTGACCCCAACGGCCACTTGAAATTTCATGGGCGGGTATTGGGGATTGGAACCCCTGCATGAGGTTCATCTTCCCAATGCTACACACTTGCTGTAACTATAATCAATCAATCAGTGGGGGCATACGCCGGGGGGCACGTCGCTGCGCCCACCTTATGACGCCAAGCCCAGGTCCCCCCTGGCGAGTCTCCATGCAGGCCCCCTTCCCTATCAACTCGACACAATCTTCCAAACACCTATCCCCTATTCTTCGACAACACTCAGCTGTCACCTTCTTCAACACTAAATATCCTCGGTCTATCCTTAACTCAAAATCTTAACTAGAAACTTCATATCTTCTCTCTTACTGAATCGGCTTCCTCGAGGTTGGGCGTTCTGTATCATCTCCACCAGTTCTTCTCCCCCGCACAGTTGCTATCCATATACAAGGGCATTCTCCGCCCTCGTATGGAGTATGCATCTCACGTGTGGGGGGGCTCCACTCGCACAGCTTTTCTGGACAGAGTGGAGTCAAAGGCTCTTCGTCTCATCAGCTCTCCTCCTCTTACTGATAGTCTTCTACCTCTTAAATTCCGCTGCCATGTTGCCTCTCTTTCTATCTTCTATCGATATTTTCATGCTGACTGCTCTTCTGAACTTGCTAACTGCATGTCTCCCCCCCTCCCGCGGCCTCGCCACACACGACTTTCTACTCAAGCTCATCCCTACACTGTCCAAACCCCTTATGCAAGAGTTAACCAGCGTCTTCATTCTTTCATCCCTCACGCTGGTAAACTCTGGAACAATCTTCCTTCATCTGTATTTCCTCCTGCCTACGACTTGAACTCTTTCAAGAGGAGGGTATCAGGACACTTCTCCTCCTGAAGCTGACTTCTCTTTCAGCCACTCCTCTCCAATCTTTTTAGGGGCAGTTAGTTGCGTGTTTATTTTTTTTTATTTTAAGCCCTTGATCTGTCTCCTTTGCCGGGGAAAAAAAAAAAAACTGAGTACCTCTTGGAAAGATCTATTGACTTGCTCAAGCTTTTGGATCCTTCTTTTCTTGTATTTTAATTTTTACTTTTTTATTTCATTTGCATTAGCTTGTTTTAAAACAACTCTTTTATCACTCATTAATTACTCCATAAATGATCTCACCGTCTCGTATCCCTGGTAGCGTGATCCGGCTTAAGTTGTTATTGGAGACTGGTGTTCGGGGATAAACAAGGGAAAAAGAAAATATACATTTATTTAAAATTAAATGAAAGTAATTGCCTTACGCAATATTCTATGCTCAGACGATCATAACACTGGCATATTCAGCAATGGATACAACATATGACAAACGACATGTCTTTAAACATAATACTACAATTTGTGCTCAGTTGTTGCCAATAATAATAACACTCGTCATTCCACAAGCAGTGGTTTGTTTCTCTCTGCTTACATCACATTATTTAAGTACTCTCCTCACATCCTAATAAAACATTCCTATAGTATAATCTACTACAATTTCACGGAAGCACCAAATTATACCACACCCAGTGGTTTCTACCTTTGCTTTACATCGCAAACAAATAATCACAATCCTGTCCCACTCACAATCCTACTTCACATCTCCTACATTATAATAATCTCCAGGACAAAACAATCGGTTTCCCTTAGATTCTCGAATTTCTACTCACGATTAAGATCACAACAGCCATTCTCAGCTGAGTGAAGTGCAAGGCTCGGTCTGCCCATATCACTGTTGTCTAGGTCACATTTTTCCTTGCTTGAGGCGGAACTACATCTTTGACACGCCTTCATTTTCTACATAACCAGTAGCCAATACTTCCTGTCAACAACCATTGGCTCGCTCATTATGTTATATTGTTTACTTCTCCTACTATTTGTTATTTCACCCACAGTGACTTCTCTTTTCAGTTATTCGCTTATAGCATTTCGTCACACCTCACGTGACATGTTAGAGTCCTCTTGAATGGTTATCCACACTTCCTGACCACGCCTACTGGGTATCTGTTTTCTGTATGTGGGTCTGGGTATTTTCCATAACCTCTCAGTAGTGTTAGTGCTGATCAGATGTTTACAACTTTGTATATCTGACTAATTACTTTCCTTCCCTCTCCTGTCATATTTACAATTCCTGTCTCCATATCTCCACTTGGTATTTGCCTCTGATTGGGGTCTCTATTAATTAACTGTGCTGCTATGGTCGTCTTCTGTTTGTCCATATTCTGGGTCCCAACAAAGCCATGAACTCCGTGGGCGTCCCCTTGGCCTCCTCCACTCAAGATTGTTTCTTACAGAGACAACCCGATGAGCAGGATCAGCTTCAGGGTAACGTGCCACGTGCCCGTACAGCTGGAGTTGGCATTGACGGACTATAACTATGCAGGTAAGGTAATATATGTCAAATCAGTCTCGCGGAGTAGTTGCTGGTTTGACACAAAGTCATTCCAGCGATATCCCATGATTCTGCGTAGACACTTATTACCAAAGGCATCAAGCTGCCTCTCCAAGTCCCCATTTATTGTCCATGTCTCACAACCATAGAGTAAGACAGGGAGCACAAGGGACTTGAAGATCCGGATCTTTGTCCTTCTGCACAGGTACCGACAACGCCATATACTCGTGCTGAGTGAGTCCATAACACCGTGGGCCAGACCAATCCGCCGTTAGACTTCCTGGCGAGACTCACCGTTGTTACAAACTACGTTTTCAAGATACGTGAAACTTTCTGAGATCTCTACGTCCTCGCCACACGCATGAACAGACAGTACTGTGTCATCCAGCAAGCCTCCAAACACCTGTACCTTGGTCTTGGCCCAGGAGACCTGAAGTCCCATGGGCTTTGCCTCCTCATGCAGTGCCTCGAGAGCCATCACCAAAACCTCCAGCGCCTCCGCCAGGATTACTGCATCATCAACAAAAACAAGGTCAGTGACCCTGGTATTGCCAATGTATAAGCCACACACACACACACACACACACACACACACACTTCACAGCACTCTGTCCCATAATACAGGCCAGTCAGCAGACCATTAGTCCTCGCAGGAATCCCACGGAGTCGCAGAAGATACCAGAGTGCCTCGCGATGCACTGAGTCAAACGCCTTCTTGAGATGGACATAAGCTGCAAGCATCCCCTGTCCAAACTCACATTGGTGCTCCACCAGTACGCTAGGATACGGTCAGTTGTTGACTTAGCAGGCGTGAACCCACACTGTTCAGGTCTCTGCAGCTTCAGCAGCTGGCTGCGAATGCACCAGCAACAGGTGGGCAAGCCCCTTGCCTGGCACACTGAGCGGTGTAATACCACGGTAGTTGTTGCAGTCCACCAACAGTTTGGCCCACAGTAACTCCCTACATATTCATTATTCAAAGGAACAAAAAAACAAGTCAGTGCAACATGGTCTGGAGCAAGGGAAGGAGAAATGGCAAGCTGCATTTATGCTGAGCAAATTTAGCCCCAAAAAGTTACAAATATGGAAGTGTACATGTTTATGGCTGTTTTAATTGATATTATATGCAGCACACCATGGATTGCTTCCCTCACCCCATACTTTTTTGTGTGTGTTATACCTGTTGTTGTTGTTGACTCTAAGAGAGTGACTTGCTAGGAATTATAGATGCCAGGGCCGACAGAACCAGGGTGGGAGGTGAAATTATAAGTTTTTTATAACCTTTGCTGGGCGGGATGGAGCACACTAACACCAGACAGAGAACCAGGTGGAGAGGTGGAGTTATAACCTTTGCTGGGCGGGATGGAGCACACTAACACCAGACAGAGAACCAGGTGGAGAGGTGGAGTTATAACCTTTGCCAGGGCAGGATGGAGCACACTAACACCAGACAGAGAACCAGGTGGAGAGGTGGAATTATAACCTTTGCCAGGGCAGGATGGAGCACACCAACACCAGACAGAGAACCAGGTGGAGAGGTGGAGTTATAACCTTTGCCAGGGCAGGATGGAGCACACTTAACACCAGACAGAGAACCAGGTGGAGAGGTGGAGTTATAACCTTTGTCGGGGTAGGATGGAGCACACTAACGCCAGACAGAGAACCAGGTGGACAGATGGAATTATAACCTTTTGGCAGGGCAGGATGGAGCACACTAACGCCAGACAGAGAACCAGGTGGAGAGATGGAATTAGAACCTTTGCCAGGGCAGGATGGAGCACACTTAACACCAGACAGAGAACCAGGTGGAGAGATGGAGTTATAACCTTTGTTGGGGCAGGATGGAGCACACTTAACACCAGACAGAGAACCAGGTGGAGAGGTGGAGTTATAACCTTTGTTGGGGCAGGATGGAGCACACTTAACACCAGACAGAGAACCAGGTGGAGAGGTGGAGTTATAACCTTTGTTGGGGCAGGATGGAGCACACTTAACACCAGACAGAGAACCAGGTGGAGAGGTGGAGTTATAACCTTTGTTGGGGCAGGATGGAGCACACTTAACACCAGACAGAGAACCAGGTGGAGAGGTGGAGTTATAACCTTTGCCAGGGCAGGATGGAGCACACCAACACCAGACAGAGAACCAGGTGGAGAGGTGGAATTATAACCTTTGCCAGGGCAGGATGGAGCACACCAACACCAGACAGAGAACCAGGTGGAGAGGTGGAATTATAACTTTTGTCGGGGCAGGATGGAGCACACTAACACCAGACAGAGAACCAGGTGGACAGATGGAATTATAACCTTTGCCAGGGCAGGATGGAGCACACTAACACCAGACAGAGAACCAGGTGGACAGATGGAATTATAACCTTTGCCAGGGCGGGATGGAGCACACTAACACCAGACAGAGAGCTAGGCGGAGAGTTGGAATCAGAGCATTAGCCTGAACAAGGAGGAATATACTAACATGACAGGAGAGTTAGAGCATCCAAGGAAAGGCCATAATCCTGTAGTGGACTGTTGATGGTTAACCTGTCCACTGCAACTGTCAGGGATTTGTCCTTCTCTGGTAGCCTGGTAAAATATAGTCCCAGGTTTCCTCTGCCTCTATGGTGGATAGTGGAGTGTTTCCCATGTGGTATTGGTGTGCTGGATATTCCTTCACTGGTAGCCTGGTAACATATAGTCCCAGGTTTCCTCTGCCTCTATGGTGGATAGTGGAGTGTTTCCCATGTGGTAATGGTGTGCTGGATATCCCTTCACTGGTAGCCTGGTAACATATAGTCCCAGGTTTCCTCTGCCTCTATGGTGGATAGTGGAGTGTTTCCCATGTGGTAATGGTGTGCTGGATATCCCTTCACTGGTAGCCTGGTAACATATACTCCCAGGTCTTTCTCTGCCTCTGTGGTGGATAGTGGAGTGTTTCCCATGTGGTATTGGTGTGCTGGATATCCCTTCACTGGTAGCCTGGTAACATACACTCCCAAGGCTTTCTCTGCCTCTGTGGTGGATAGTGGAGTGTTTGCCATGTGGTATTGGTGTGCTGAATATCCCCTCCAAAGGTGCAGGACTTAACATTTTTATTCATTTAATTATAGCAGACACTTTGTTCCATTCCTGTAGCTTGGTGAGGTCAAGGGTTAAACATAGTAATGTAATGCCATTTTCTTGCATGGGATGTGTATTAGTACTGTGTGACCCTGATGTGAAATTTGTCGTTTGAGAGGAATGAAAGGTTGTCATGTTTGGTTGTTGTTCAGCAGTACAGTGATCAGCAGGATCCTCCAGCAGACCAAGCACTGGGGTTTGGGAGTGTATTTTTTCTTTTTTCCAATTCTTTGCCGATCGAAGGGCTTCCTCAGTAGTTATTTAGCAAGATTGAATTAGTTTCCATTCTTGTTTCCAGTATAGTCATGGAAACATAAAGAGGTAAGCTTGTGGTTGTTGCAGCATATTTTTCTTCTTTCTACAAACACTGTTTTCAACTTTCTTCTGCAGAGACTTCCAGCGCTGGGCCCGGCCGCTGCAAGCCTTGTTGGGTCAGCATGTGGGAAGTCACCGAGATGGAGTTTGAGGCGGTCGGCCTCAACCATGAGGGTGCGCATGGATCTGTAGCGGCGGCCTGGTGTAATTATGTACATCGGTGAGTTTGTTATAATATAGGTGATGATTTGGTATATGTGTATGATGTAGTGACCCACGACCCGATGAAATGTGGAGGATGAGATAGGCGTGTGTGTAATAGAAGTTGGAAGAGAAAGAGAACGTGGTGAGTTAAAGGCCAGACTGAAGAAATGAAGGTGAAGAAAACGGGAAGATTTAGAGGGTCACTACAGATCCATTGTCATGTTCCGTTGATAACCTCTTGATTGATTCATGTTTGGTTGACGTCTCACTTTGATATTGCAGTAAATATTTAGTTGTATCATTTTACATCATTGTGCATGACATGGATATCCACAAAGTGTTCCTTAAGTATAATGATTGAATGTTTTGACAAGAATATTGTTATGCCGGACGTGTTACTTGGGTACCGTGTCGCCGTCAGGAGACTCCGTGGGAGGGAGATATGTAAACACTTTGCACAACTTCTGTAGTTTAATATTCTTCCTTAGTAGTACACTTCACTCTGACTCTTCACTTACCACTAGCTTACTATCACTGGGACTGACTCTCTCTCGCCCTCTTCTCCTATATATATCCAGAACAGTACAGTCTAGAATATTACAGTATATTTCAGATCATACAAGAACATGTAGCAAAAATATATGCGAGTTGGCAACACTTCCTGCCTGGCGCCTGGCCGCGCCCTGTGGCGCGGACGGCTCGCCTTCCTCCCCGCCCCTTTGCTCGTTTCTCCGGGAGCCTTCTAGAGGCCTATGGTCGCCGGGGGAAGCTTCCAGCACAACACTATCCCCCCCTCTTAATTGTGATCGTCCCGATCACACACTTAACTATGTACAAACATAAGAGAATTAATCAAAAACATAATAATCGTCGTATCGCTGTGGACGCCTGCGTTGTCTCTGTCTTCTGTTCGTTGCCTCCTGCGCGTCTGTCTCTTGGTGCGCCTCGTCGTCGTCCGCTTCTTGGGGTGTCCCTGGAACATCTGCCGAAGCCGGGAGGTTATCTCCTCGGCTGAAAGGGCCAGGAGGCCTACGTCGTCGTCGACCTCCTCTCGGTCCTGGACGTCCCTTGCGTTTTCGTCGGCTGGTGGGTGTCTGTAGTTGTTCCAGGTGTAGTTTCCGGACCGTGGTACCTCCATAGGCGGTTGACGTGGACAACTTTCGGCTTGGTCTTTCCGTTCTCCGGATTCGGTAAGTCACGTCGGAGAGGCGTTCTAGCACAGTGTAAGGGCCTTCCCAGGGGCTCTGTAACTTCGGAGACTGTCCTTTCTTCCTCTGCGGGTTGTAAAGCCAGACTCGGTCTCCTTCCTTGAAGTCAACGTGGCTTGCCCTCATATTGTAACCGCGCTTCATGGCCTCCCAGGAGAACTTCAAGGCACCACGGACTTGATGGTGCACCTCTTCAAGCCGTTCCTCTAGTTGACGGGCAAAACAGGAGGCGTACATATGACGGCTTTCCCCAGGAGGCCTACCTGTCATTAGGTCCACAGGCAATCGAAGCTCACGTCCCAAAATCAGCTTTGCCGGTGAATACCCTGTAGTCTCGTGGGCGGCAGACCTGTAGGCCATGAGAAGCGCAGGCAGCTTCTGATCCCATGAAGACTGATCATTGTTGCACTGCTTGGCCAACTCCTGGCCTAACGTCCAATTAAACCTCTCCACCATTCCATCTGACTGTGGGTGCGGGGTGGTCCGGGTCTTCTTGATACCCAGAAGCTTGCAGCACTCAGCAAGGACTGTTGACTCAAAATTCCTTCCCTGGTCGGAATGGAGCTCGTTAGGCACACCAAAGCGACAGAAGAACTCCTCCACCAAAACCTTGGCGATGGTAGTGGCTTCCTGGTCAGGAGGCGTAGGCTTCCGGCCACTTGGTGAAGTAATCCATTGTGACACAGATGTACCTATTTCCGTTCGTCGTCAGAGGCAATGGTCCTGCTATATCCACTGCCACCCGTTCCATGGGGGCTCCAACCTGGTATAGTTGCAGGGGCACGGTGACGCTTCTTGGGGCCCTTCTTTGCACAGCACACCTCACACGCGTGACACCATTCTTCCACGTCCTTCCTCATGCCAACCCAGTAGAACCTTTGGCGCAGGCGACTCAGTGTCTTCTTTACCCCTAGGTGTCCGCTGGTGATGTTGTCGTGCATTTCTTTCAAGACGCCTTCCAGGGACTTCACAGGTAACACCGTGGACCAGTAGTGGTCAAGACCATCATGAGAGACCCAGCGTCGCTGCAACACCCCGTCGTCTATCCGAAGAGTGTCCCACTGAGTCCAGTAATTTGGTGGTAGGGCTTTCTCGAGATTACTTCCACCCAGGTCGCGTTGACGACTGACTCAGCCACTCCATAATTGGTCTCAGATCTCGGTCCTCCCGCTGCAGTTTTCCCAAGTCTTCCCATGGCACCTCCGCTGTCTGTTCCACTGTAGTGCGGCGGCACATATTCTGGACGCTTTCCCTCTGGAGGCAATGTTGACACTCCGGTAGGCATGGGCGCCGGCTCAAGCTGTCCGCGTTACCGTGTGTTAGTCCAGATCGGTGCACAATAGTGTAGTGATGCTGCTCTAGTTTACCTATCCAGCGAGCAAGCTGGCCCTCAGGGTTTTTCAGTGACTTCAGCCACCGCAATGCAGCGTGATCCGTGCGGATGGTGAAAGTTGCACCGTACAGGTAAGCATGGAAAAGTCAAGGCTCTTCACTACTGCCAGGAGTTCTTTCCGGGTCACGCAATAGTTTTTCTCGGCTGGGGTGAGCTTGCTGAAGTAGGCCACAACCCGTTCCATGTCGGCACATGCCTGGGACAGCACTCCACCAATCCCCTCATCACTGGCATCACAATCCAGTATAAAAGGCTTAGAGGGGTCTGGGTAGGTGAGTACGGGCGAGCTGATGAGGGCCTCCTTGAGCTTCTCAAAGGCAACCTGAGTTTCCGCTGTCCACTCAAACTTGCGCCCCTTCTTCGTCAGGAGGTGCAGTGGTGCAGCAATCGTAGCGAAGCCTTTCACGAACCTGCGGTAGTATGAGCACAACCCGAGGAAGCTCCGCAGCTCCTTCACGTTGGTGGGTGTCGGCCAGTCCCTTACCGCAGCCACCTTCTCAGGATCAGTGCGTACTCCAGCCTCGCTCACGATGTGTCCCAAGTATTGGACCTCCTTTTGGAACAGACAGCATTTCTTCGGGCTGAGCTTAAGGTGTGCAGCTCTAAACCGGGCGAAAACCTCTGATAGCCTTTCCATCTCCTGCTCGAAGGTCTGGCCAAAGACAATCACGTCGTCGAGGTAGATGAGTGCCGTCTTCCAGTGAAGTCCCTCCAGCACCCTCTCCATCAGCCGCTCAAACGTGGCCGGCGCGTTGCACAGGCCAAAGGGCATGACCTTAAACTGCCACAGGCCTTGACCGTAGGAGAAGGCTGTTTTCTTTGTCCTGCTCCGCCATTTTGACTTGGTGATACCCAGACTTCATATCCAGTGTTGAAAACCACTTGGAGCCCACCAAGGCGTCGAGCGTGTCGTCGATCCGTGGGAGGGTATGAATCCTTGATGGTGAGATCGTTGAGGGCTCGGTAGTCCACGCAGCACCTGAGGGAACCGTCCTTTTTCCTGACGAGCACTACAGCAGACGCCCACGGGCTGCTGGACCGCTCGATTAACCCTTGTTGCCGGAGATCATCCATTACCTCATCCATCTCCTTGCGACGGGCTGGTGCCATCCTTCGAGGAGCTTGCTTCACTGGGCGGTGGCTACCTGTGTCGATGTGGTGCTCTACCAGGTCCGTACACCCCAAGTCCAGGTCTCCTGTGGAAAACACATCTGCATTTCTCACGAGAAGCTCCCTGAGCTGTTCCACTTGGGGTTCCTCTAGACACTTGGAGCTCCTGTCAAACAGGTCGCACAGGTAGTCAGGCAGCTCCTCCTGGGGCTTCGTCAGGGTTCTCCTGCAGACACAGGTTCTTGGTTTCTGGTCGATCTCTTGGCACAACCCCACCATGGTCCCTTGTTTTATTTTCTTTGGGCTGAAGGAGACATTGGCCACGACGACAGGCACTTCCGCTGCAGCAGGGTCTACCAAAGTACTGCCTACAATCACCCCGTTTTCTACCGGGCATCGACTTCCACTCTCTACCACACACAGGCTAGCCGGGGGCACCGTAATTTTACAGGGTAACAGCATCTCCGACCTCGGAGGAATAATGGTGGTGCGCTTGACCGTCACTGGCAGGTCTTCCTTGTTCACAGTCGTCAGTGGCACCTCCTTCCTCTTACAGTCAGCTGCTTAGCGCGGAAGTCCAGCTCGCACCTGTGGGAGACAAGATAATCCATACCTAGGATGCAGGGGTCATCCATGTCGGCCACGTACACGGAGAGGAACTCTTCCTTTCCTCCGAGCTCAAACTTCACGTCCACTGGGCCTCTGAGCTCTGCGTAGTGTCCTGTGACTCCGCACAGTCGATGCGGCGTCTTAGGAAGCCGACGATGACTCACCACGTCAGGCCGCACCAATGTGCGTTCCGAGCCTGTGTCGACGACCACAGGCCACAACACTCCGTCAACCTTGCCCTCCACTTGGCAGCTTGTCATGGTGGTTCTCCTGCACACTGATATCTTCGGGGCATGTACAGGACAGACTGGTCGTTGCCCCGTGAACCAGTCCTTCTTAGTTTCCCAGTGGTGGTCCCTCGTTGGGGCACATTTTTCCGACACTCATTCTTCCAGTGCCCTTTTCTCCACAGGTCCAGCACTTGGGTCCTTCCCTGGGCTTCTTCTTAGCGGCACGTTCATATTCCTTCTTCATCTTATAGCATTAGTTCTCATTGTGCCCAACCTACTCGCAGAACCAGCACTTTCCTTGGAACCTGTCTGTGTCGCTGACAGCGCCCTTTCGTGCCCTAAAGCCAGAAGTCGAGTCGTCCCTGAAGCTTGACAAGCTAGACCTAACAAAGGACTCAAACTCCATGGCACGTGCCAGAGCTTCCTGCATTGATGTTGGCTTAGCTTGGTTCACTTGTATCTTCAGCTGAGGGCTGTCCAGGGCATCGATGAATTGATCACGCAGCAAAACCGTCAGCAGGTCAGGGGTGGCACCTGGGTATGCCTTGTGCGCCATGCTCTCAAGGTCCTGAGCGAGTTCCTGGAGAGACTCGCCGCGCCTCCTGTTGCGGGTTCTGAACCTAACCCTGAAGAGCTCGTTCTGGTGCTTGGTCCCATATCGTTGCTCCAGTGCCTGTGCCAGCCCGCTGTAGCTGCCCTTTGTCGCATTGTCGAGCTGAGCAAGGACCTCCAGCGCCGCCCCTTTGAGGCTAGTGGCCAGCTGTACCGCGCACTCTTGGTCATCCCATCCGTTCCGAGCTGCCAACAGCTCAAACTGAGCGCGGTAAGCCTCCCAGGAGACCTTTCCATCAAACTCCTGAGGCTTCTTTCTAACAGGCGAACCCAGCAGACCCATGGGGCTGGCGGAACTTCTTGCGGGATAAACTCAGGCGAAACAGGGCTCAAACTACCCTGGACTTGCGTAGAAGGAGCATCTTGGGTACAACTAGCCCCTGCAGGCACTGGCTGTCCGTTTCCAGCCAAGCAGTCTTCAAGGGCCTTCACTCTGTCACTTACTTCTAGTATTTCTTTGTGTGTCGTCTCCCGTACCACCTCCATCTCTTGTTGAAGATTTGTGTGTTCTTTCTCCACTTCTATCAGGCGTTGTCCCAAGTTCGTGGTCACATCAGTCATTTCTCTTCGCACTGATTCACTTCCATCTTGTACTGCTTTTAGCTGTAGCTGTAATCCTGTGAAGGATCTTCTAGCTGTTCTTTGAGTTCTTGGAGTGTTCCTTCTTGTTGTTGCTGTGCTCTTTCTTGTTGTTCTTTGAGTTCTTGGAGTGTTCTTTCTTGTTGTTCTTTGAGTTCTTGGAGTGTTCCTTCTTGTTGTTGCTGTGCTCTTTCTTGTTGTTGCTGTGCTCTTTCTTGTTGTTCTTTGAGTTCTTGGTGTGCTCTTTCTTGTTGTTCCTTGAGTTCTTGGAGTGCTCTTTCTTGTTGTTGCTGTGCTCTTTCTTGTTTCTCCCCCTGTAGTCTCAAGGCTTCCAAAAGTTCAGTCAACATGTCGTCCCTCTGGGCAGCTTGGGAACGAGTCTCCATGGCGAAAAACAAATGCCTACACTCCTGACACCAGTGTTATGCCGGACGTGTTACTTGGGTACCGTGTCGCCGTCAGGAGACTCCGTGGGAGGGAGATATGTAAACACTTTGCACAACTTCTGTAGTTTAATATTCTTCCTTAGTAGTACACTTCACTCTGACTCTTCACTTACCACTAGCTTACTATCACTGGGACTGACTCTCTCTCGCCCTCTTCTCCTATATATATCCAGAACAGTACAGTCTAGAATATTACAGTATATTTCAGATCATACAAGAACATGTAGCAAAAATATATGCGAGTTGGCAACACTTCCCGCCTGGCGCCTGGCCGCGCCCCGTGGGGCGCGGACGGCTCGCCTTCCTCCCCGCCCCTTTGCTCGTTTCTCCGGGAGCCTTCTAGAGGCCTATGGTCGCCGGGGGAAGCTTCCAGCACAACAATATGAAAATTCACTCTTAGTTAGTGAGCAAACTAAGAAACTGTGTATGTTATTATATTTTATTCTGATTATTTCCTTGCCAGGGAGTGCTGGGCGGCCTGGTGCCCCGGCTGAAGGCAAGCGGCCTCCCTGAGACACCCAAAGACTGGCTGCCAGAAGGTCTTGTGCTGGTACTGGTGTCTGAAGGCTGTGCAGTGGTGCAGACACAGGCTCAGAGTGCCCAGGTGGAGCAAGGCTCTGATGCTGGTGAGTGTTGCTGCTGACAGATTACTGATAAGGGAACAGGCAGGGAATATAAACAAAACAGACATGGTACTTGTAAGTGTGGCCAGTAGTGCCTCTTCTGCATCTTCTTATTTTCTATAAATGTTTCCAAGGTTGCCGCCTGTCTGGGAGCAGACTCACAGAGGCCGGCGCCCTCAGCAGTGACGAGGAGTCTCTCCCTGAAAGCTCTCCCTCAAGGCACAGCAGCAGGCCACCGTCGCCCTTGTCATCGGGAGCACCGAGAGTATCCCGAGGAACACTTCAATGTCCAGGTGAGAAGCGGGGGCTTCGTGGTGCAGTGGTTAGCACACTCGGCTCACAACCGAGAGAGCCCGGGTTCGATTCCGAGGCGGAGTGGAAAAATTTGGGCGGCTTTTCCGATACCCGACGCCCCTGTCCACCCAGCAGTGAATGGGTACCAGGTATTAATCAGAGGTTGTGTCCCAGCCATCTCCTGGGATCTGTTCCCTTCTCCTATAATTCTTTCCCCTTCTGTCTCTCTCCGGCATATGACCACAGATGTTGCGCCCACTAAACCAAACTTTCCAACTTTTCCAGGTGAGAAGCCTTGAGCTTTTTTGGAAATTATCCTTGGGAAAACTTATAATATAAAGCATCTTTAACCTGTCTGCTGTGATGGGCACGGATTTGGCTTTCACTGGTAGCACGAAAACATGTACTCCCAGGTCTCTCTCTGCTTCTGTGGTGGATAGTGGAGTGTTTCCCATGTGGTATTGGTGTGCTGGATACCCCCTCCCAAGGTGCAGGACTTTACATTTTTCTTCATTGAATTGTAGCAGCCACTTTTTGTTCCATTCCTGTGGCTTGGTGAGGTCTTCTGGTAGGAAATTTGCAGTCAAGGGGTTAAAGATGCATATTTTTCATTAAAACTACTATTGAAAATCCTCTTGCATTCTCAAATAGGCAAAAGCAGCTCAGGATTTTCTCCAACAGACTCTTTGTAAGTTCCAATCCTTGTTAGTGACAGCCGGTGAGAGGCAACACTTTGGCAGGAGGTGAAGCTTGGGCTGATGATGATGATGATGATGACTGTTGCAGGTGTAAGGATGTCAAGCCACCACAAGCCAGGAGGGAAGTGGCTGCTAGGGCCAAGACAGCAAATGGAGGTGAAGCAGAACCCTTAACCCTGTAGCAGCGACGGGCCAAATTTGTGGCTTTACCGTGTAGCAGCGCCGGGCCAAATTAGTGCCATGATATAAACCCCCCAAAATGGGTGATACATAAACTGATCACAAATGTTTTGATATATATTATAAAATGGTTTGTGTGAGGGGTGATTTTTTCTCATTTTTCTCGCTTAGAGGGACCATTAAAAAACATGATCCCGCTGCTACCACCACCGAGTTAAGCCTCAGGTCTTCACCTCTGGACGAAGGAGGTGTTTCTTGGCGGCCAAACTCAGGACTCGCCAGAAAAGACCATTCACCCGTGCCTTATATTGTGGGTGAGGAGAGCAGCCTGGACCAAGAATCAAGAACTGGAATGAAGAACCAATTAATTAAGGCTCTGAGACTGGTTAGTGTTGCTGCTGACAGATTACTGATAGACGAACATGCAGGGAATATAAGCAAAACAGACTATTCCAAGGGTGTCAGCCTTTCAAAGCGTCAAAGTTGTGATGGTGTCTCGTTGTCAAAGTCGTAATACCCCACAGTATCATCATGGACTAGACTTTTGATGCTTTGATAACTTTTTTTTTTTTTTTTTTTTTTTTATGACTTTTGACAATTTGATGCTTTGATAACATCTGGATTTATTGATGTATTGATGACTTCTCACTTTTGATGCACTGAAATGATATGAAACTGTTGACACACTGATGGGATAAGGGTAAAAAGCTGTTTTGACAAAATGAAAACATCTGGAAAATTTGATGGATTGATAGTTTTTTGCTGATTTGATGAAATGACGGGACCAGTTTTTGACACTGATGCTCCCCCCTGGACCATCTCCCAAGAGGTATGTTTAACCCGGTAGCAGCGATGGGCCAAATTTGTGGCTGTACCGTGTAGCAGCACCAGGCCAAATTTGTGCCACGATATAAACCCCCCAAAATAGATGATACATAATCTGATCACAAATGCTTTGATATATATTATGAAATGGTTTGTGTGAGGGGTGATTTTTTCTCATTTTTCTTGCTTAGAGGGACCATTAAGAAACATGATCCCCGCTGCTACCACCACCGGGTTAACTGAGTCATGCACACAAGCAGCACTACACTCACCAGGAGACATTTTACATAAAACTGGCTACAAAATACTGCTGCTGCTGGCCAGAATGGAGATCAGGCTTCAGCAGGATTCAAGCAAGGTGCTCTCTTTACTTCTTTGTGTGATTTTGAAAACACTTCAGTTAAGTACGGGAAAATGTAAATTAGGGAAGAAAAGTAGTGTTAAGTATTATAAGTAGATATAAGTGTCACCAGGACTGTTGCTGGGTGGAATTTATATCTACTTATAATACTTAACACTACTTTTCCTCCCTAATTTACATTTTCCCGTACTTAACTAAACTTTGGCATTACAAACGCTCAAGAGAAAGCGTGATATATATGCAAACCTTCCTGCAGGGGTGAGCTGAAAGGTGAAAATGTAGTTTGCACGACTCCTTGGAGAAGAGACACACCATTAGTAGTTTGTCTGGTGAGGAAAGCTTCACCAGTCATGCTGCTTGTACAGGGAAGAAGACTTCAGTGTTGTCCTCCAGGCCTCTTTGCAAAGCGTATTCTGGATCAAGCAGCAGACCCAAGAAAGTCCACTTGAAGCCACTTGATTATATGAATGACTTTGTTAGATATGCAGAAATTAAAGCAGCAGTGGCTGCAGGTCTCTGTGATGAATTTAAAGTACCAGGACCTGATGCCACAAAGAACTTAATGGAAGAGTTGGACCATGAAGAAGAAGACCTCCCAGAGGAAAGTCACCCTTGGGAAGTTACCGTCAACAGTGATACAGTATGTGAGCCTTTATTTACATCCTTCCTGGTGATTGACGAGGGCTTTGAGACTGAGCAGTGTTCCTCCAGCCTAGCCCTTGTCAGGCAGGACACTCCCCCTGAGGCACCCAACATTACCAAGCTGTACCAAGTGTTCATGGCTGGTGAGCACAGTGTCTCAGAGGAAGAGGTCGTCAAAAACAAACACATGGTGTCCACAGCTCTTAATGATCAAATTGTCAGTGCACTCCTCAAGAGGGGAATGAAAGCCATTGGTCTCCAGGCCCACACCTGGCCAGTCATTGCCAAGGGGCGCTCAGCTGTCGGTGAGGAGTCTTGTGGGAAGACAATGGGCTTTGTTGTGCCTCTGTTGTCTACCATTCTGGATATACGGAAGCTCATCAGTGAGCGACTCAACCCAGGCATTGGCCCAGTGATGGTGGTGGTGTGCAGTGGTTGGCAGTGGCATGTGTGTGGCAGAGTATGTGGTCACCCTCCTGCCAGCCAGTGCACCCTTCAAGATCGTGACAGCTTGAGGAGGCTGTGGACACGAGGAGGAGGTCAGCACAGGCAGGCAACTCTGCTGTGGTTGTGACGTCTTGGTCACCACAGCACCCTGCCTCCTGCGCTTGTTGACGGGCAGCCCGCAGGAGGCAGCTACCACCCTGAAGAGGTGCTGCCGTCTAGTGTTTGATGATATAGATGTCACACTGCAGCAGTTCCCTCTGAAGTTAAGGAAATCCTCATAGTGCTGGAGAAGGCACGAAGGAAATGTGGCCGCCGAGACCTGGAGCTGCAGGTTGTGTTAGTGAGTGCCAGGTGGACGGAGATGTGGTAAAAACCTCTGATGTACCTCAACATATTCCAAGATTTTGGGAAGTGACTTTCAAGGTCAAAAGGAGCCTCAGTGCCTCAAGGTACATAGTGCATCTCACCCAGTACAGAGACAAGGCTGGGGCCCCGTGCACTAACCTCGCCAACACCTACCCTGCCCTGCACAGCCACTATATGGGTGCAGGCCGCTGTGAGTCTCTGGGGTGTGCCGTGCCCGGGGTGCTGTGTGCCATCCAGGGTAACAATGCCAGGGTGAGGGCACGGATCATTTCAGTGAATGACAGAGCAAGTTCCTCCATGATAAATGTTTTCCCTAATGATGGAGGGAAGCAGGTCACTGTGAGCCTGGAGTCAGCCAAGGTTCTTCCTCGCTGTCTGGCAGCAGTTCCACAGTTGGCTGCTGCTGTGTCGTGTTCAGCCCATGGATGGCAACCACAGCTGGACGCTCCAAGCAACAATGATGCAATACTTTTTTAGCATTCACTACACAACACTCTTCTTTTTAAATCGTTCACAGTGCTATTTAATTTTTTGTTGTTATTTTATGCAATATTTAGTGCTGTCAATGCTTCCGATGTTTCCAAGTTTGAGACACTGCAACACTTAACTAAAAATTCCTAACATAACGCCCATCTTTATATATCACACACTTTGTTCAGGCCATTTTTGCTCAAAAGAAGAACAGCAGATTCATTGGTAAGATTGTTCTTGCTTTGGGATGTACACTATGGCTGAATCCAGCTGCAGAGTTCATTAAAATAGACAAGAAATTTGTACAGAAGAAAACACTGAGGGAAAGAAAAGTTTGGAATGGATAATACAATTCGTATAAAAAATCTGGAAGAGCCTTGTGCCCAGGCTGGGGTGTCCCTGGAGGCAGCAGCAGTGTGTGACAGCGGCTGGAGGACGGCAGTAACTGAAGCCCTTGCCAAGCTGGAGGGCAGGGAGGCAAGGACGACAAGCCAGTGTAACAGATCCTTGTGCTGGGTGTGGAGGCTCCTCAAGGGAAGAAAAAGAAACCCAGGAGATGGAACACTTGACAAGGAGAGCTGTGGAGTCTGAAACCAATGCACTCAGTCTTGTGCCCACAGCATCAGGAGGAGAGAGAGAGAATAACCTAAACAGCATTGGAAGTTTGCAGACTGGCTTAGAGTGTTTGACCAAAATCCTCTATAGCAGTGTTTCTCAATCAGGGGGCCGCAGAAACCTATCAAGCGGTCTGCAGAACGGGGAATTCAACATATTACAGTTAACCCGGTAGCAGCGGGGATTATGTTTCTTAATGGTCCCTCCAAGCGAGAAAAATTAGAAAAAATCATCACTCACACAAACCATTTCATTATATATATCAAAGCATTTATGATCAGTTTATGCATCATCTATTTTGGGGAGGTTATATCATGGCACAAATTTGGCCCGTCACTGCTACCGGGTTAATCCTGTCATGACTCAGTTTTTTATAATTCATAATTACACAATGTGTCTTAATCGAGATGTCCAGGCATCGGAATACGTACTGATGGTGCTGCAGCCATGACTGGCAGGCATAAAGGAGTCGTGACCAGAATATCAGAAGTTGCTCCCTGTGCCATTGCAACTCACTGTTTTGTGCACAGAGAAATGCTGGCTGCAAAGGACTTGGAGCCTGGGCAGTTATGAACACTGCTGTAGAAATTGTAAACTTCGTTAAAGCAAATTTCAGACTGTTTGCTGTACTCTGTGAGGAAGTAGGTGCAGACTATATATCTCTACTTATGCATACAGAGGTGAGATGGTTGTCCAACGGGCGGATGCTCACACACTTACTCAGCCTAAGGGAGGAGCTGTGTACATTCCTCTCAGAAAAGAAGCCTGAGCTTGCAGATTTCTTCTAATGATGATAACTGGCTTCTTCAGCTGAGCTACCTGGCAGACATATTCAGCGAAGTAAATAAGCTGAACAAAGCAATGCAACGTGCAAACACAAACAACATTTTTCAGTACCAAAAATTTGAGGCTTTCAAAAGAAAGCTCAAGTTGTGGGGTGTTCATACCTCGTCAGGAATCACTGGTATGTTTGAAAATCTGCAGGCATTCATTCAAGACAGAGGCATTAGTTTCAATGTAGTCAAAGCACAGGTAACATTGCACCTGTCAAAGTTGTTGGAGAATTTCAACAGCTGTTTCCCCGAGCTAACTGAGGAGCAGGCTGCTTCTTACCAGTGGATAGAAAAGCCCTTCATTGAGAATATTGAGATGAAGCTCCCAGAAGCCTCACAGTCAAAATTATTAGAGGAGCTCATTGGCCTATCATCTGATGGTACCATGAAGACTCGATTCAGTGCAGTGCCACTAGAAACCTTCTGGGCTCAATGTCTTCATGAGTTCACGATTTCTCATGGAGCAGCTATGAAAGGGTGTTACCTCTCACCACCACATTCCTTCCCCTTCTGTTTCTCTCCGGCATATGACCACAGATGTTGCGCCGACTAAACCAAACTTTCCAACTGTTCCCTTCTCCTATAATTCCTTCCCCTTCTGTTTCTCTCCGGCATATGACCACAGATGTTGCGCCGACTAAACCAAACTTTCCAACTGTTCCCTTCTCCTATAATTCCTTCCCCTTCTGTTTCTCTCCGGCATATGACCACAGATGTTGCGCCGACTAAACCAAACTTTCCAACTGTTCCCTTCTCCTATAATTCCTTCCCCTTCTGTTTCTCTCCGGCATATGACCACAGATGTTGCGCCGACTAAACCAAACTTTCCAACTGTTCCTTCTCCTATAATTCCTTCCCTTCTGTTTCTCTCCGGCATATGACCACAGATGTTGCGCCGACTAAACCAAACTTTCCAACTGTTCCCTTCTCCTATAATTCCTTCCTTCTGTTTCTCTCCGGCATATGACCACAGATGTTGCGCCGACTAAACCAAAATTTCCAACTGTTCCCTTCCCCTATAATTCCTTCCCCTTCTGTGTCTCTCCGGCATATGACCACAGATGTTGCGCCGACTAAACCAAACTTTCCAACTGTTCCCTTCTCCTATAATTCCTTCCCCTTCTGTTTCTCTCCGGCATATGACCACAGATGTTGCGCCGACTAAACCAAACTTTCCAACTGTTCCCTTCTCCTATAATTCCTTCCCCTCTTGTCTCTCTCCGGCATATCACCACAGATGTTGCGCCCACTAAACCAAACTTTCCAACTGTTCCCTTCTCCTATAATTCCTTTCCCTTCTGTCTCTCTCCGGCATATGACCACAGATGTTGCGCCGACTAAACCAAACTTTCCAACTGTTCCCTTCTATAATTCTTTCCCCTTCTGTCTCTCTCCGGCATATGACCACAGATGTTGCGCTGACTAAACCAAACTTTCCAACTCTTCCCTTCTCCTATAATTCCTTCCCCTTCTGTCTCTCTCCGGCATATGACCACAGATGTTGCGCCGACTAAACCAAACTTTCCAACTGTTCCCTTCTCCTATAATTCCTTCCCCTCCTGTCTCTCTCCGGCCTATGACCACAGATGTTGCGCCCACTAAACCAAACTTTCCAACTGTTCCCTTCTCCTATAATTCCTTCCCCTCTTGTCTCTCTCCTGCATATCACCACAGATGTTGCGCCCACTAAACCAAACTTTCCAACTGTTCCCTTCTCCTATAATTCCTTCCCCTTCTGTCTCTCTCCGGCATATGACCACAGATGTTGCGCCGACTAAACCAAACTTTCCAACTGTTCCCTTCTCCTATAATTCCTTCCCCTTCTGTCTCTCTCCGGCATATGACCACAGATGTTGCGCTGACTAAACCAAACTTTCCAACTGTTCCCTTCTCCTATAATTCCTTCCCCTTCTGTCTCTCTCCGGCATATGACCACAGATGTTGCGCCGACTAAACCAAACTTTCCAACTGTTCCCTTCTCCTATAATTCCTTCCCCTTCTGTCTCTCTCCGGCATATGACCACAGATGTTGCGCCCACTAAACCAAACTTCCCAACTGTTCCCTTCTCCTATAATTCCTTCCCCGCCTGTCTGTCTCCGGCATATAACCACAGATGTTGCGCCGACTAAACCAAACCTTCCAACTGTTCCCTTCTCCTATAATTCCTTCCCCTTCTGTCTCTCCGGCATATGACCACAGATGTTGCGCCGACTAAACCAAACTTTCCAACTGTTCCCTTCTCCTATAATTCCTTCCCTTCTGCCTCTCCGGCATATGACCACAGATGTTGCGCCCACTAAACCAAACTTTCCAACTGTTCCCTTCTCCTATAATTCCTTCCCCGCCTGTCTGTCTCCGGCATATAACCACAAATGTTGCGCCGACAAAACCAAACTTTCCAACTGTTCCCTTCTATAATTCCTTCCCCTTCTGTCTCTCTCCGGCATATGACCACAGATGTTGCGCCCACTAAACGAAACTTTCCAACTGTTCCCTTCTCCTATAATTCCTTCCCTCTTCTGTTTCCCTTCTCCTATAATTCCTTCCCCCTTCTGTCTCTCTCCGGCATATGACCACAGATGTTGCGCCCACTAAACCAAACTTTCCAACTGTTCCCTTCTCCTATAATTCCTTCCCCGCCTGTCTGTGTCCGGCATATAACCACAGATGTTGCGCCGACTAAACCAAACTTTCCAACTGTTCCCTTCTCCTATAATTCCTTCCCCTTCTGTCTCTCTCCGCCATATGGCCACAGATGTTGCGCCGACTAAACCAAACTTTCCAACTGTTCCCTTCTCCTATAATTCCTTCCCCTTCTGTCTCTCTCCGGCATATGACCACAGATGTTGCGCCGACTAAACCAAACTTTCCAACTGTTCCCTTCTCCTATAATTCCTTCCCCTTCTGTCTCTCTCCGGCATATGACCACAGATGTTGCGCCGACTAAACCAAACTTTCCAACTGTTCCCTTCTCCTATAATTCCTTCCCCTTCTGTCTCTCTCCGGCATATGACCACAGATGTTGCGCCCACTAAACCAAACTTTCCAACTGTTCCCTTCTCCTATAATTCCTTCCCCGCCTGTCTGTCTCCGGCATATAACCACAGATGTTGCGCCGACTAAACCAAACTTTCCAACTGTTCCCTTCTCCTATAATTCCTTCCCATTCTGTCTCTCTCCGGCATATGACCACAGATGCTGCGCCGACTAAACCAAACTTTCCAACTGTTCCCTTCTCCTATAATTCCTTCCCCTTCTGTCTCTCTCCGGCATATGACCACAGATGTTGCGCCCAATAAACCAAACTTTCCAACTGTTCCCTTTTCCTATAATTCCTTCCCCGCCTGTCTGTCTCCGGCATGTAACCACAAATGTTGCGCCGACAAAACAAACTTTCCAACTGTTCCCTTCTATAATTCCTTCCCCTTCTGTCTCTCTCCGGCATATGACCACAGATGTTGCGCCCACTAAACCAAACTTTCCAACTGTTCCCTTCTCCTATAATTCCTTCCCTCTTCTGTTTCCCTTCTCCTATAATTCCTTCCCCTTCTGTCTCTCTCCGGCATATGACCACAGATGTTGCGCCCACTAAACCAAACTTTCCAACTGTTCCCTTCTCCTATAATTCCTTCCCCGCCTGTCTGTGTCCGGCATATAACCACAGATGTTGCGCCGACTAAACCAAACTTTCCAACTGTTCCCTTCTCCTATAATTCCTTCCCCTTCTGTCTCTCTCCGCCATATGGCCACAGATGTTGCGCCGACTAAACCAAACTTTCCAACTGTTCCCTTCTCCTATAATTCCTTCCCCTTCTGTCTCTCTCCGGCATATGACCACAGATGTTGCGCCCACTAAACCAAACTTTCCAACTGTTCCCTTCTCCTATAATTCCTTCCCCACCTGTCTGTCTCCAGCATATAACCACAAATGTTGCGCCGACTAAACCAAACTTTCCAACTGTTCCCTTCTCCTATAATTCCTTCCCCTTCTGTCTCTCTCCAGCATATGACCACAGATGTTGCGCCCACTAAACCAAACTTTCCAACTGTTCCCTTCTCCTATAATTCCTTCCCCTTCTGTCTCTCTCCGGCATATGGCCACAGATGTTGCTCCGACTAAACCAAAACTTTCAAACTTTTCCTTTGTGAATCTGTAGCTTGTGATTCTCCAAGATTACATTTCTTCATTGAATTGTAGCAGCCACTTTTTGTTCCATTTCTGTAGCTTGACGAGGTGTTCTTGTAGGAAATTCACAGTCAAGGGGTTAACACTGCCTGACTTACAGATCGATGGCCCTCAGGATCTCCAGCGAGCCATTGAAATCAGCAAAGAGGTCTACAATTTCCCGGCTACTGCTGGGGCCAAGTATAGAGTTGGATTCTGGAAGCCTGGCTCTGGGATTATTCATCAGGTGGGTCACAAGGAATGACAGCTGTTACTTCATTTGTTTATTTATATATTTTTCACAACAAAGGAGACAGCTCAGGGGCAACAAAATACCCCACTTATATGTGCTTGGGGACTTTTTACGGTTCACAGCAGAATTGTTTCCCCCTAAAAGTCATCTGAAAACCTCCCTTGTTGAAGTGCAGAGATTTTATTCCTTCATATATATGTTACAATAAGATTGTGAAACTAGGGATTTCGTGAAATCCCTAAAACTTTCAGGGAATTCGTGAAATTACTATTTCACTTAGGGACTTCATGAAATTACTAAAATATCTAGGGATTTGATGTATTTACTGAAATTATACTACAGTTATTTCATGAAATCCCTGATGATTGTAAATACATAGAACAACAAAAGATTTATTTTGAAATTTTATTCATAAATCATCATATCATAAAAATCATGTATAAAATCAAGTAGAATGTATTAGTATAGCATTCATGTTATTTTGCAATGCAAGAATAGACTGATTCAGCATGCTCTACCGTCCCCGTATTTAGCTATGGTTGTGTTTCAAAAGCAATCTGAAACAAACAAACAAACAAACTTGAATAAACAAACTGTGTAAAGTTCAAGTAACAAACTGTGTAAAGTTCAAGTGATGATCAAAAGTAGCCTTGTTAGGTTAATTGTGTTAATATGTGTTATGCCACACTTGCAGTCAAACTTTGGGTTAAGGCAAACACAATCACTTAAAGTTAACACTGGCCTTTAATAGTAAGTTGTAACCCTCCACCACACAGTAGCACACGCACACCTGTTCACTAGGCAGCGCATCATTATTTACACTGACAGGTCCAGAAGCAAGTTTTCCAACCACTGAAGTTCCGATTCTAGAAGCAAGTTTTGGAACCACTGAAGTTCCGACCATTCCATCTGTAAGTTGAGAGTGGTTTGAAAGATCAACTGGTTCGAGCGCCCTGTCCAGTTATTCACCACCACCTGCTCAAGGACTATCAGCCATGGCTGTACATTTTGTTTACTCATGACGATGCTTTGAGGTGACGAGGGTTTGCAGTGAAACCAGTAAATACATGAAATCCATAAATATTTCAGTAATTTCATGAAGTCCCGAAGTGAAACAGTAATTTCACGAGTTCTCTGAAAGTTCTAGGGATTTCACGAAATCCCTAGTTTCACAATCTTACTGTAACATATACATACATGAATTGATGCATACAATAAGGGTTGTATCATAAGACATTTCGGCGCCCAAGAACACCTATTTGACAAGCTTTCGTGGGAGTTGTGGGCATTTCCAGGAGTAGTTCTATGACCCTGGTGGTGGTGTGACCCTTCTTCTGTACTGTGAACCTAGAAACACATATTTGACAAGCTTTCGTAGGAGTTGTGGGCATTTCCAGGAGTAGTTCTATGACCCTGGTGGTGGTGTGACCCTTCTTCTGTACTGTGAACCTAGAAACACATATTTGACAAGCTTTCGTGGGAGTTGTGGGCATTTCCAGGAGTAGTTATATGACCCTGGTGGTGGTGTGACCCTTCTTCTGTACTGTGAACCTAGAAACACATATTTGACAAGGCTTTCGTAGGAGTTGTGGGCATTTCCAGGAGTAGTTCTATGACCCTGGTGGTGGTGTGACCCTTCTTCTGTACTGTGAACCTAGAAACACCTATTTGACAAGCTTTCGTGGGAGTTGTGGGCATTTCCAGGAGTAGGTCTATGACCCTGGTGGTGGTGTGACCCTTCTTCTGTACTGTGAACCTAGAAACACATATTTGACAAGGCTTTCGTGGGAGTTGTGGGCATTTCCAGGAGTAGTTCTATGACCCTGGTGGTGGTGTGACCCTTCTTCTGTACTGTGAACCTAGAAACACATATTTGACAAGGCTTTCGTAGGAGTTGTAGGCATTTCCAGGAGTAGTTTTATGACCCTGGTGGTAGTGTGACCCTTCTTCTGTACCATGAACCTAGAAACACATATTTGACAAGGCTTTCGTAGGAGTTGTAGGCATTTCCAGGAGTAGTTTTATGACCCTGGTGGTAGTCTGACCCTTCTTCAGTACCATGAACCTCAAGAAACACTTGTTAGAACCGAGAGAGCCCGGATTCGATTCCCGGGTGGAGTGGAAAAATTTGGGCGGCTTTTCCGATACCCTACGCCCCTGTCCACCCAGCAGTGTACCAGGTATTAATCGGGGGTTGTGTCCCGTCTCCTGGGGTCTGTTCCCTTCTCCTATAATTCCTTCCCCTTCTGCCTCCCTCCGGCATATGACCACAGATGTTGCGCCGACTAAACCAAACTTTCCTCTGTAAATGCACTAATACAAAACGACCTATTTCAGATCATTTTGGAGAACTACTCTACGATACTTGTCCAACAGTTCCTCAGACCAGGTCGTGGTGACGTCGTTTGTACCTGTGTGGAGAACAAAGAGTGAGTCATTACAGGCCACAGCATGGTTATGTAAGGTTAAGTTTAGGGTATCTTCAAACACATGATAGCCAGCACTTTAGAGTATAAATCATCAAAGATTTCCCTCACTTAGTTGTATAGAAAGTCTCATTAGTACAAAAAGCTGTACTGGCGGGGGACAAGTGCTACAGTAAAACAATAAACAGTAGCCATGATGAGATGAAGGGGCGGACACATTGAGGGACTTCACCCAGAAACTACAATCTGGGGAAAATGCATTATAGGCTACTCACTAAATGTACACGAAAAAATAATGAGCTCAACAAATCCAGCTACACTAAATCAAACCTAACATAACTGTATCTTAAAAGGAACTGTTTGGAAGCAATGTTTCCCGACTCTTTGGAAACATATTAATTTCCAAATTCTTTGAAGACAAATGTTTCCAAAGAGTTTGCCAACAGTTGGGAATAATGTTTCTTGTCGTACTCTTAGTGTTTCCGCAGCTGAGGAGGTTGCAGTAACCCCTGAAGGACGAGTGAGACCCGCAGGGGGAAATATTGGTGCAGGGTTCCGTGAAAGGACGAGTGTCCCGCGTAAGGGCGACTCCGGCCGTTTTCTTATATACTTCCCTTGCTCCATTACTCCACACCTGAGACAAGCGAATGGACAAACTTGGGCCTAAATACACACATACACAGGCCTGTCACACGGCAACGCAGCGATGGATATTTTTTTCAGCCTACAAGCTGTTCCCAATGTGTGGTGCGTGAGCTGATCGCTATATAGGGGTGCGTAAGGAAAAAACTGTGTAATTGCGGATTTTATGTCTCGTTAAAATGTCAAACACATCACTAACTGCCATTGTTTTAAGAGTAATTAACGTTTGCTGTACACTTCAGCGGAGTTGTCTGTTCTTTGTTTGAAACTTTCCCAGACTCTGAGCACATTCATTCACCCCAGGTACATTTTCGTTCAGTTTTGATAGCCATCGCTCAGAGCCTCGTACTTTGCGAGCACAAAATTCGTCAAAAAATGGACGAAATTTCAGGAAATCGACAGGACCTTAGTGGAGTCTTGGCGGGGGCGTGGACTCGGTCACAGCTTGGTGCGGGGCCTGAAAAGTTTGGGTTAACTGCTGCTATATAGGCTACAGGTAAGCTGCACCTTATTTCTTCATCCCTACAATTGCTATAACTAGCTGGGGTAGTTACTTCACCATGACATTCTCTGTTGTGTTATAAGTCAGGTGAGTTTTGACGAAAAATGTACTTGACAAATGTGTGCTTGTTGCGTTCCCCGGAGGCCCTCGATCCTTACAGCGGCAGGTGTTAATGTGCCTCCCGCAGGGCTGTGTCAAGGCTCAGATTGAAATGCCTGAATTTGCTCTTTACTCCACTCCCACACGATCTCTGCGTGTAACCAAACACACGAGAAATTAATCCAGACAAGGAAAGGTTTGCCGGCGCCGGGGATCGAACCCGCGACCAGCGTAACGGGACAGCCACTCCTTTACCAGTCGGCCAAAGAGGAACCCCAGTGGCTAAGTGGGTCATGGGAGGCTCGCCCATCAGGCAAGTCAGCACTACACGTCTCCCCACAAAGGGGCCTTGATATTAACTAGAGTTGAAAGGCAAAGTTTTGGAGCCATCTGATTAATGTAGAATCACTTAACGGGTTAAGGACAGACCACCTAGTCCGGAGCAAGGGGTCTGTGTACTTATATATAATACCGAGTCGGCCAAAAGGTACCCCAGTGGCTAAGCAGGTTATGGAAGGCTCGTTCATCAGGCATAGTCGCCGCACTAAACAACAACAACAACAACAACAACATGCCCTTTCTCCTGTCTCTCCCTCCGCACCACCATGCTTACAGACCCAAGGCACTTAACTCACTATATAACCTCCTCCGGCCATTTCTTTACCATTCATAAATATTTTTGCATTCTTTTTCACATTCAATTCCCAGCCTCTATCAATCCCACTCTGTAAGGACCCCACAGCCTCCCTTCTCAGGACTCCTGTGACATCAAGATCAAGGTCAAGATCAACGGACGTGTGTGAGCGGCTCCGAGTGTTTTTGAAGAAGTAACCTGCAGTTTTGTGGTGAGAACCTTTAACCATTGAAAAGATGGGTGTGAGTGACTGTGGCGTGTGTGGCAAGGGAGTGGGCAGGGGCAGCGCCGGTGTGTGCTGCGAGAGGTGTGAGGTGTGGTGCCACCAGCCGTGCGTGGACATCAAGACCAACTCGCGGCTCCTGCAGCACACCCTGCTCATCTTCCTATGCCTGGCGTGTAAGAACGTGACGAAGGACGAGTGGCGAAGAGACAGGCAGAAGACGGACAAGAACGTGCAGACGGAGACCAGCAACGAGGAGAAGGCAGTCCAGACGACCCCCAAGGACACCCTGGAGGACAGAGGTGTCCAGACGACCACCGTGGAGGCCCCCAAGGACACCCTGGAGGACAGAGGAGTCCAGACGACTACCGTGGAGCCCCCCAAGGTCACCCTGGAGGACAGGGGAGTCCAAACGACCACCGTGGCTGCCCCCAAGGACACCCTGGAGGACAGGGGAGTCCAGACGACCACCGTGGCTGCCCCCAAGGACACCCTGGAGGACAGGGGAGTCCAGACGACCACCGTGGCTGCCCCCAAGGACACCCTGGAGGACAGGGGAGTCCAAACGACCACCGTGGCTGCCCCCAAGGACACCCTGGAGGACAGGGGAGTCCAGACGACCCCCGTGGCTGCCCCCAAGGACACCCTGGAGGACAGGGGAGTCCAGACGACCACCGTGGCTCTCCCCAAGGACACCCTGGAGGACAGGGGAGTCCAGACGACCACCGTGGCTCTCCCCAAGGACACCCTGGAGGACAGGGGAGTCCAGACAACAGCTGTGGCTGCCCCCAAGGACACCCTGGAGGACAGGGGAGTCCAGACAACAGCCGTGGCTGCCCCCAAGGAGGACCATGTGGAGAGAGAGGTTCAGACTGCTGAGACCCTCAAGGAAAGACCAGACCAAGCGACAGAAACAGCAAGGCCTAGACGGACAACAGAAATGAAGGTGAAGAGGGCCCCCATCCGTATCATTGGAGACAGTATGATGAAGAATGCGCACTGGCACGTTAAGTGCAACATGGACGGCAGTGGCTGCACCAGCATGAGTGGTGCCCAGATCAGGAACATCAAGAAAAGAGTGCAGCATGATGCGGCCGACTTGAAAGACGGACTGCTGATCGTCCAGGGTGGTGGGAACGCCCTGGAGTACGTCGGACAGGAAGACACAGTGAAGGACGTAGTAGACTCTGTGAAGGCAGTGGAAGGAAAAGGAATGAAGGTTGCAGTTGTGGGAATTATGAGACGCCCAAGGGAAGGACCACAGTACGAGAGACTGCGCCGATCTACAAACAAGAGGATCCAAGAAGAAATGATGAAGATGAAGATTGAATGGACGCGAGGCAGCAGGGCGACGTCAGCTTCATCGACATGGACGGAGTCCTGAGGGGAGATGCAGCGTTCGACGTGGATGGCGTGCACCTGAGCGGCAACGGGAACAGGAGGATGGGGGAGCGCCTGCGTGAATGGGTGCGGATGAAGTCACTGTATGCAGTGGGGACAGTTTGAACGGGTATAAATGACCTAGCACGGAGGAGTGGATACACAACCCAGGCAAGTGAAAGTATGAAGATTGGATGTTTGAATGTGAGAGGTTGGGGTGTGGGCAAACTTGAGGACATGAGTAAGGAACTGGATGAATGGAAGTATGATATAATAGGCTTGACTGAGACACACCTGAGAGGTGACGTGCAGACTGAGGGGAGTGAGTATGTGATGATTGGGAAGGGGCGAAAGAAACAGGAGACTATGGGAGGAGGCGTAGCCTTCCACCGCAAAAATGAGAATCTGAAGGTGGAAGAGCTAGATGTAGGTAACAGTGCTAGCAGTGAAGATGTATTGGCCGTGAGTGTGGAATGCAAGAATAAAAAGGGCAGACTAGAAAGAGTAGTTATGGTTGTTGTGTATATGACTGTAGAAGGTGAAAGAGCAGTAAGGGAAAACAGGGGAAAGTACAATATTCTTAGAAAAGTTATGAGAGAGCATGCAGGAGAGAGAGTGATTGTTATGGGTGATATGAATGCACATACAGGTATGTTAGGTGAACGTATAAATCGGAATGGAGAAATGCTAGCTGAGTTTGTAAGTGAAATGAACTTAGAGAACCTAAATGAAACTCTGGCTGAGGGACGTGTGACCTGGAGTGCAAGAAATCAGGAGTCTGCGATTGATTATGTACTGGTAAATGGGAGAATGCGCGAATGTGTGTCTCGTATGTGGATAGATGAAGAGGGAATGATTGATATTGTGTCTGACCATAATATGTTGACCGTGGAGTGCGGGCTGAATGGTAGAAATGAAATGAAAGAAAAGGACAGGAAGAAGAAGAAGTGGAGACTGAGAGATGTAGGGTGGGAAAATTTTCAGGTAGACTTGAGTGAAAGAAATTGGGAGCCAGGTAGTTTGAATGATGTGGACGCTTTGAATGAAAGGCTCGTAGAGAATGTGAGAGGAGCTGCAGTCCAACATGTAGGGTATGTGAGAACGAATGGTAGAAAGCGTGTAAGGAAACCGTGGTGGAACGATGATATTGGGACAGCTAGGAAAGAACGAAAGAGACTAAATAGACTGTGTAGACGAATGAGGAGAAGGAGGCAAGAAAGCGAAGAAGCTGAGGGTGAATACCAGAATGCATGGGAAAGCTACGTGAGACACCAACGAATGACAAAGCGGAAGATCATGAGTGCAAAGGTTCAGTGTGAAAGAAGTGTGATTCAGACCCTGAGAGAGAAAGGGCTTGAGGGAGGTCGTGAGTGGTATAGATTCCTGAGAGGTGAGAGGATGAGTGACAGTGAGAATGTGGAAAGTCTGAAGGTGAATGGTGAAAAAATTACAGATAAGGAGAAAATGAGGGAGTCAATTAGGAATTTTGGGAAGAAATAGGAGGAGTAGGGGAAGTATTTGGTGTGAGAGAAGGATGTGTAACTATGGAGAGGAAAGATGCAAATGAGCTGAATGAAAGGATCAGTAGGGAGGAGGTTGAGAGATGTGTGAAAAGACAGAAGAATGGTAAGGCTGCAGGACCAGATGAGATCCCGTATGAGTTGTATAAAAATGGAGGTGAGGCTGTGATTGAGAGGATGACTGAGTTATTCAACCAGGTATGGGAAGAAGAGAGTGCCAAGTAAATGGAATTAATGTAGAGTGACTCTGATCCACAAGGGCGGGCATAAGAGTAAGCAGGAATTAAAGAACTATAGGCCAATCTCTCTGGTAAACTCAATAGGAAAAATCTTTAGTGCTGTGTTGAATGAAAGGTTGTGTAAATGGATTGAGAGTGCCAGGGTGCTGGGTGAGGAGCAGAACGGATTCCGAGTGGACAGGCGAGCAGAAGATAATATGTTTGTTGTAAATGAGCTGATTGAAAGGACAAAGAGAGGGAGTGAAACTGTACTTAGGCTTCCTAGATATAGAAAGCTTATGACAGGGTGAATAGAGATGTGTTATGCAGAGTGCTTGAAAAGTTGGGCTGAGTGATAAGATTGTTAACATAATTAGAAGTATGTATGTAGGTACAAGAGCAAAGTATAGACTAGGTGATCTAGAGACAGGTTGGGTGAAGAGTGAAAGAGGAGTGAGACAAGGCTGTATATTATCACCAACATTATTTAGTCTTTTCACAGAGGAATTAGCAGTCAGAATGAGGAGAATGAATGCAGGAGTGAGAATTGGAGAGGATAAAGTATGTGTTGTTGTATGCGGATGATGTGGTGGTTATGAGTGAGTCTGCTGAAGAACTACAGAGTCTCCTAGATGTGGTAGGGGGTTATGGAAGGGATTTTGGGGTTAGGTTCAGTAGTGAGAAGAGCAAAGTAATGATAGTGAATAGGTCAGAGGATGAGAGAGAAACAACTTGGAGACTGGAAGGGGATGAGTTGGAACAGACGGAAGAATACAAGTATCTAGGGGTGTGGATGGAGGTAAATGGATGCGGCAGGGCCAAGAATGTAAAGATAAGTATGGCAAACCAGTGGGTAGGCCGTTTAGGGAGTGCAGCGAGGATGAGAGCGAGCAAGTATGATGTCATCCGTGAGGTTTGGAAGAGTGTGGCTGTCCCGAGCATTATGTATGGAATGGATGTGATGACATGGAATGACAGTGAGATAGAAAATTGGAAGTGGGGCAGAATAGGGTAGCAAGAATGGCACTGAATGCACCAAGGTTTGCAGCAGTAGAGGCTCTTAGGGGGGACATGGGATGGAGCACGTTTAGGGAAAGACTAGTAAAGGCAACCTTGAGATATAAAGTGAGACTGGAACAAATGGAGGATGCAAGATTAGCAAGGAAAGTATACTTGTGGAGTATAAGAGATGGCAAATGGGCGAATAAATGTGGGCGAATGATAGACAGGAATGTTATGCTAAGTAGGTGGGTGTATCGACCCTTTGAAGATAGACAGAATGTGTTTGAATGGAGAATAACAAACAGAAATGGAGAGGGGTTTGAGTGGGATGTAAGAAAGTGGAAGAATGTGATAGATATGGCAGTTAAAGATGAGGGATTGAGCAAGTGGAAGAATGAGATGGAAAGAAAGGAAACTCTCGACTGGTATAGGGAGAAAGAGGCCCCAAAGTGTGAGGTGTGGTATGAGGGAAGCCTGGGAGGTGATCTTCTTTTCCGTGCTAGAGCGCAGTGTCTGGATGTGAATGCAAGGAACTATAGATGGTCTGAGTCCCGCAGCAAAGTATGCCAGATGTGTGACAGGGGTGTGGACGAGACTGTGCAGCATGTAGTGCTGGAATGCAAGAAGTATGACAGGGAGAGAACGAAGATGATGCATGTGTTTTTGAGCGAGATGGGACGTGATGTAAACGGGAGGACTGGAAGGGAGTGGATGGTGCTGCTGCTGGGGCTCAGTGGAGAGACGAGTGGACGAGTGATTGAGGCAGTGAAAGAGTTCTTGGAGGGCATGTGGCGTGAAAGATGTAGGGAATGATATCTTGCCCCGAGAACATTGACTTCCCGCATGTTTTGTTTTCTTTTCACAGGAGCTGCCGATATAAAGGCCTGGCTGGGGAGAAATCCCGAGCCACCTGTGACATCAAGATCAAGATCAAACAGAGCAACGCTGCGGAGTCTGCCACGCCGCCCACGCCCACACAGTGCCCCCACGGCTCCACGCCCACACAGTGCCTCCACGCCCACACAGTGCCCCCACGCCTCCACGCTCAGACAGTGCCCCCACGCCTCCACGCCCACACAGTGCCTCCACGCCCACACAGTGCCCCCACGCCTCCACGCCCACACAGTGCCCCCACGCCTCCACGCCCACACAGTGCCCCCACGCCTCCACGCCCACACAGTGCCCCCACGCCTCCACGCCCACCCAGTGCGTATTACAAGGTTATCTGTTTCAAGCTTACCTATTACAGGCTTTTTGGCGGAGGTTCAGGTGATGGGTCAGTAATATTCCAGAATCACACCCAAGCTTACCCATGTCAAGTTTACCTGTTTCAAGCTTTTTGTGGCTGAGGTGACAGCTTGGTATTATTCCAGAATCACACCCAAGCTTACCCATGTCAAGTTTACCTGTTTCAAGCTTTTTGTGGCTGAGGTGACAGCTTGGTAATATTCCAGAATCACACCCAAGCTTACCCATGTCAAGTTTACCTGATTCAAGCTTTTTGTGGCTGAGGTGACAGCTTGGTAATATTCCAGAATCACACCCAAGCTTACCATGTCAAGTTTACCTGTTTCCGTTCACCGGTGATGAGGTTTCAGGCCCCGGTCCGCCGCCGCAGCAGCGCTCCACAGGGCCGCCAACATTACAACGCTAACATTAGCACCTAAAGTTGTCCTCAATCCTCATGTTCGTAAAATTCTAGTGTTTGCCCATACTCCCCCTCACCCCCAAAACAAGCTTGGGGACCAGTGGGAATGCGGGTTTCAGGTGGGGGACGCGAAATCCGTCGCAATCTTATTTTTTAGGGGGGGAGGAAAATTACCCTAGGTCTAGGGAAATTTCTTACATTTAGGGATTTTTTCTCCCACGACCACTAAATTAAGTATTTGCGGCAAATTTAGTGTTCCCTATGAGAAAACCACACATTCCCACTGGAGGCCAAGCTTGTTTTGGGAGAGAAGCGAAGTGAACCCTTCAAACGCTGCTCACCTCACCGGTCTGGCGTGGCGCCGCAGCCAGCTGCGCCCAAATAAACCGTCTACACCACACTCATGCCCTCTCTTTAGCACCGGTTTGAGTAGGTTGTCACCTCATCGCAAGTTTCTGTCCTGCTAGTAGAGTCCGTGGCACCAAACAATCTTCATTGTTCATCACTGACACAAACAAAACCACCGGCTACCTGTGATCCATCCAACTCTGCGCCCCAGAGAGTACTAGCTGTGGGTTCTAGCGCACGTGCAGGCTCTTGAACCTCCTGCCCGAGCTATTCAAACACGTGAATTCCGACTAACCGCATTTCGAATCTGCTTCACGTTGCCAGTAAGTGAAGGTAATTGTGGAGATTGACTCCACGCCTCCAAAATATGATAATAAGCCTCCTATATATTATAGTTAAGAAATGAAATACATGTCCCTCAACCATAATATGAAGGCGTAAGTATACTTAAAAGTAAAGAAAAAGGGGGAATCGGTTCTCTTAGTTGGGGAGCACAGTAAAACTAACCAAACGTTGCATAACCTAACCTCTAACAGGGGGCTTTGCCCCCCTCGACCCCCTGCTACCTCTCCTCGACCCCCCCACACGTATGATGCGCCGGAAAATCGTGTTTTATTGGTGGGGGAGCATATTTAATTTACTCTAATTGAACTTTACATAACCTAACCTCCAACAGGGCGGCTTTGCCCCACTCGACCCCCTGCTAGCCAGGGGGGGCCCTCTACATGTATGATGCGCCAGAAAATCATGTTTTTTTGGTGGGGGAGCATATTTAATTCACTCTAACCTAACGGGGGGGGCAAAGCCCCCCTGAGCCAGTTTTCCGCCATGGTGCGGTGCACACCTTTGGGCAGAGTTGCCTTTGTCTGGGGTGTGCGTGTCCTCAAAGTCGCTTTTCTCAACTCTTCTGCCCATGACCGGAAGATTACCAAAATGAGACGGCTTTTTTCAACTTCCCAAAGTCAAAAACATGACATAGGGAGTTTGTTGATGAAGGTGGCGATAAAACAACAGTTCTTGCTAGTTTGTGTTTGTGGTTTATGAAGCCAGTGTGTTCATTTTGTAGTCTTTCTATAGTGAGGAAAGTGATCGGCTTAAATAGCTTGTTGAGCCGTGTGTCCTTGTTTAATAGGTACTACAGTAATCCCTCGCCATATCGCGGTTCACTTATCGCGGTCTCGCTGTATCGCAGATTTTAAAATTGTAAATAGTATTTAGTTTCGTACCGCGGATTTTTCGCTATATCGCGGAATTTTGCGGTATAGAGGTATTTTAATATATTTTTTTATTTTACTTATTTCGCAGTAAAACAAGCATTTTTTAGCCTAGAAAAATTGTCAACAATATAAAAAAATTCAAAACGTATTAATAAGAACATATTGAAATAATATTAAATTGAAATAAAATACGTAGCGTACAGCAGATGAGTAGACAGACTCGCACGTATATAAAACGCAGCTACGGCCGCATCCACTTGAGCTAGTTTGCCCACGTGTGATCGTACACGGCACACTAGCTGTTGGCTGATGGATGTGAGGCGACCAACACTGTGGGCCGGTCTTACAGTCCTTTCGGGAGCGGCAAAACGAAAACGCGCACCAGGTTTGTTGGCTGGCGTACGAGAGCCAGGCGCCCGTCTTAAACTCAAAGATTTACGCTCCCCAACGAGACCCCGCACCGAACCTAAATCGTCGGCAATGTTGGTATAACTGGTCGGGCAAGGTTGGCGAGCGTGAGCGTGAAAACGTAAACAAAGTCACGTGATTTCTCGGCGCGTACCATGAACTGTACAGCGACCAAAGTCGTTTTTATCGAGATAAATCATGTTTTCAGGATTACCTCATCTCCAGGTAAAGTTGTGGGCATGCCTCAAAGCTGCGTGCGGCCTCTGTGTTTGTCCGCCTTACTTGTCCTTGAGTCTGTGGTGGGTAATAATAATAATGACAGGGCCAGTGTGATATTCCTGCTACCCACAGTTTATCTTCCCAAAGTTTTCCTAGATACCCATTAGTTGGTCAGCCCAAAAGGGTCCATGAACAGCTGGGTGAGCTGCGTGTAGACTGATCAAGCTGAGATTCATACACGGACACGGATTTGCTGCTGAACCTGCTAACCAATGTACCAGTGTTTCTTTAATCTTCTGGGCATTTTTGACGTGCGACCCTCCCAGCTGTTCATTCTCCTTTTCAGTGTGATTAAAAAAGGGTGAGTAGAGGATTAAACACCCCAAGGACGAATATTTACAGTCTTTGGTAAATGGTTTAGCTCTGCCACTTCAAAATATCATGTACTCTTCCAAACTGTGGGCAAAGGGCAAAAATAAATCATATTTAACCATAATATGAAGGTGTACATTATAAGTAACTAACCTAAGTAGACGTAACATAACCAAACCAAAACCAAAAGTGTTATAACTAGTTTTACCATGTAGATATCATTACAAAATAAAATTTCTATGGTGTAGATACTTTCCGTTGTAGATAACAAGCCAAAGTACAGTGTAGATATTTTTTTTCTTGTAGATAACAAGCCAAAGTAGCACCACCTAACCACTGCAGCCACCGCCCCGACTGTCCAGTGCACTGACAGTACTGGCAGGGTTATGTTAGGTTTGCTTAGATTAGTTAGCCTTCTTTAGTACTTCTATTGAACTACCTACTTGTTTGTTTATTTTCTTCAAATTATAATGGTATTGAGTATTATTGATCTGAAAACAATAAGGAACAAAGCAGGGGGAATTGTTTCTTCACTCAAAGAAATGGATATTTGGGAAAACCTGGGGAAAGTAAACTGGTAACTCTCCTGTTACACTAGCCATGTCCCAGGATAATTAGTTCTTACCAACAACCAGCTCTAGGGCCAGCAAGATGGAGATGAGCAATGAGGCCACATGCAGCTATAGCACATGCCCCCAATTCTACCTTTATTTATTTAGCATGGGGTAAAGGTAAAGAATGTATCGTTTCACATTAATATTTTATTGATAAAATAGTTTTATTTAGCCTTAGTACGTGCGATGAAAAAGGATTACACAGTCTAATAATTTATTTTTCCATGTTGAAAATACAGGTAAACTTACTACCAGGTAAAGATTTTCTTACAGCAAAAGGTCTTTTATGATATTTGTATCTTGACTGCTCTTTGATGCTATAAATGGACACAGTCACCACAGGACAGCCCCAGGGAGCAGAAATATCGGATGATTCTGTCACTATTCTCCCTCCATTTCATCTGGCCTGTACGGTTCTCTTTTCTTCTCTTCTGTAGCTCACATTCCATTGCTTTGGACTGTTAAGCCCTAGTAAATGAACTTATCTACCTTTGCCAACTTAATGAAACCTTACTGTACCATCTCTATTGGGCTCACTCACATGTACTCAGGCTTGCTCCTCCTAGTTCATTTTCAGTTTCTTTCCTGCCTTCACTACACATCACAATGTCACCCATAAATATCATGGTCCACGGAGACTGCTGCCTCAACCAAACAGACATAACCTAACCAAACCTAACCACTGCAGCCGCCGCCCTGACTGTCCAGTGCACTGACAGTTCTGGTTCGGTTATGTTAGGTTTTCTTAGACTAGTTATTTTCTTTATGACTTCTATTGAATTACTTATTTGTATATTTTCTTCAAATTATAATGGTTTTGAGTACTATTAATCTAAAAATACTAAGAAATAAAGCAGGGGGAATTGTTTCTTCACTCAAAGAAATGGATATTTGGGATAACCTGGGGAAAATAAACTGGTAACTCTCCTGTCACACTAGCCATATCCCAGGATAATTAGTTGTTACCAACAAGCAGCTCTAGGGCCAATAAGATGGAGATGAGCAATGAGGCCACATGCCGCTAAAGCATATGCCCCCAACTTTACCTTTATTAATTAATTTAGCATGGGGTAAAGAATTTATCATTACATATTAATATTTTATTGATAATATAGCTTTATTTAGCCTTAGTACGTGTGATGAAAAAAAGGATTACACAGTTTAATAATTTATTTTTCCATGTTGAAAATACAGGTAAATTTATTACCAAATAAAGATTTTCTTACAGCAAAAGGTCTTTTATGATATCTGTAACTTGACTGCTCTTTGATGCTATAAATGGACACAGTCACCACAGGACAGCCCCAGGGCTTTGTCCTGGAGCAGAAATATCGGATGATCGTGTCACCATTCTCCCTCTATTCCACCTGGCCTGTACGGTACTCTTTTCTTCCTTTCTGTAGCACACGTTCCATTGCTTTGTTCTGTTAAGCCCTAGTATTTGAACTTATCAACCTTTGCCAACTCCACTCACTGAAACCTCACTGTACCATTTTCGTAGGGCTCACTCACATGTACTCAGTCTTGCTCCTGCTGATTTTCATCCCTCTTATACAGTGCATACCTCCACCTCTCTAGTTCATTTTCAGTTTCTTCCCTGCCTTCACTAAATATCACAATGTCATCCACAAATATCATGGTCCATGGAGACTGCTGCCTGACCTCATCCGTCAGCCTGCACATCACTACTGAGAATGAGCGGACTGATCCTAGGTGTAGTCTAACCTTGACCCTGACACTCTTTGTAACTCCTGCCATACCAGCAACATCATAAACTTTTTTGGACACATGGTGTGCTTCCTCGGATAGAGAAATTATATGTAGAAAGTGTACCAGGTATATCATTTGACATCTCCAATAGCCCTGCTACCTGACGACGACAATTTATATGCAGTCAGCTATGGTGAAGAGGAAATTGCTTGTGACCAGGTATTTCACTGTGACAAGCATCTTAAGATTCAGAAGAATTCCACATCCTGTGGGAGAGACATATATGTACATAAAGTATTATTAAAAAAAAATGCTGTCATGTTGAAATTAGGATGAAAATAAATAAATGCTGGGTGTGCAGAAAACAAGAGAACTGAGAAAGAAACAAGCTGGAAAATTTAAACAAGTACACTATAACAGTGACTGAGGGACAGAGTGATGAATGGAAGAACAAATTGTAATGCTAATGCAGCTATAGCATTTCCCCCCAACTTTATTTTTTTAAAACTGAAAGATAGGAAGGGGGCCGAGCCGAACCTATCCTGCACAATCCTACATAACCTACCTGAAGATTTTGGCCTGACCTGAGTGGTATATTTCAGAGACTGTCTTCAATTTTTTGGGTAACCTATGATGCTTTATCGTATGGAAATAACTGTCGCACCAGAATACAACGACGAGAACAATGGAGCAAAATATTTACAAAATAACAACACAGCTATTTCAAGAAAATATAAAAAAAATCTCCTTAACTGCCATTCCCATAAATTATTCAGAAATTAATATTGTAGTCAGTATTTTAAATAAATGAGAAAAATCATCTTATTGCCGTGGAAACTTGCTGTGAAGTAGCTGTCAGGGCAAATGACACTATCCTAGAGCTCCAGCTCAACATTAGGATAATAACCTATCACTGCTCAGGATAATAACCTATTGCTGCTAAAATAAAATATGGCGACGTAATAGATTGAGAATTATATATGATTCCACGGAACTAAGCAAACCTAATAATTAGTACCCTAATGCTGTCTGAATCAATCAGAGCTAAAATAGTTACCTTTCACTGTAAGACAGTAGCCTATCACTTCTTATCTAGTTATTCATAACACAAACAGTCGTACTGATTACTACATAAAAATATATTCAAAATAAACTGGTGACCACCCGTGATGGGTGTATTTCTATAGTTTTTGTTTTTTCTCCCCCTCTGCCTAGGACCAACTACTGCGAATAGTTCCATTATACCTTGAATGTTTTTTGGGTGGCTGTCTTATATATTCTTAATATTTCATAATAGAATTCATGTTGATTGAGTGCCACCAAATCCACAGGTATGCAATAGTTTGTTAACCCTATCAGCACACTCGTATGAGCTACGAAGACAACTACATACAACATTTTCAAAAAGAAATGTCAACAGATAAATAAAACACTAAATGTACTTACCGAAAATATCCATTGCGTTGGCTGAGACGACAGACTCTGTTGTGCTGGCGGTGTACGATACGCTGCCCAATAAAACGCTTGTACAACAAAAATAAAGGTGTTTTGAATAATTATTTGCCTTATATATGCTCTCTGCATGCTAGGTATGTTATATCATTGCATATTTACTTATTTACTTTGAATTCATAGGTTACAAATCTCGTTTTCGTCACCTCAACCGCTCCCCAAAATCTCCTTACCAAAACGCCGATTTTTCGTTCGCGAGCGAGCGAAAAGCAGCGGCCAAGAGCGACTGTAGACCCGATCGCGCGCGGAAGGCTTTCGTTCGCTGGCTAGCGAACGAAAACGGGTGACTGTAAGACCGGCCCTGTGTTCTGTATCCTGGGCACTGATTGGCTCAGCGACCGTAGCATTTGTTGGTTCGTGAGTGGTTAGCTCGGAGACAAAGGGAGAGTGTGTTACAGCTTGCTGCCGTTAAATGCTCGAGAACTTGGCAGTGCGGACCCAGACAGGATGAGGCAGTGACTACACTTGAACGAGACTCAAGTCCTAAACTTGCTCAGCATGATTACTCCAAGCTTATCTAGTTTGGTGGAGCTCTTTGCGGTACTGGAATAAACACGTGGAGACCTGCTGAACTGAAAAGCTGATTGGCTCTTTTTCTTCTTGTGACCACAACTTACCGACCACACGAGTAACCGACATGTTGGTGACTGAGTTTGTGACTAGAATTTCGATGAGTTTCCCGTGAAATGTAGCCGACTTTGACTCTCAAGAAACTAGTGGTTGGGTGACATTGTCCACACAGGCTGAGGCGAGATTCACAGAGATAAGCGTGCTTATATAAATAATATATATAAAATATAATATGTAAATAATAAAATATATATAAGGTCGCTACTTCGTGGATTTTCGCCCAGCGCGGGGAGTTCTGGAACGTATCCCCCGCGATAAACGAGGGATTATTGTATACAAATTATTTTATCTCTATATTTATGCTTACATCTCAAAATTATCAATTAATTTATATTTCTTCATGTGCAACATTTAATTCTGCATGTTTTCATATATAATACATGCTGATTATGTTGAGTTTATGGCTGAAAACTTGTTATATTCAATAGCGACATTTGAAATTAGGCGCGCGCGGTGGTCTCGGATACTGGGCGGGCGCTGTTTGGGCCCGGCCGTAGTGAAGGGGTTTTACATAGATAGATTTACATAGAAAATCAGACCACACAGACCCCATGGTCCAGACTTGGTGGTCTGTCCTTAAACCTAAGTGATTTTACATTAATCAGAAGACTCCAAAACGTTGCATTTCTACTCTAGTTGATATTAAGTTGAAGGAAGTGACGGTCGAGCTTATTTTTGAAGGAGTCAATCGTGTTACACTGGACCACTGATGATGGGAGCTTATTCCATTCTCGCACTACATCGTTGGTGAAGAAAAATTTGGTGCAGTCCGAATTTACTTGTCTACATCTGAGTTTTACGCCATTGTTCCTCGTGCGCAAAGTGTCATCGATCATAAACAATGTTGATCTGTCTACATTCGTGAAACCATTAAGTATTTTAAAACATTCGATCAGTTTTCCTCGGAGGCGACGTTTCTCAAGAGAGAACATGTTAAGGGTAGAAAGCCTTTCTTCGTAGGATTTGTTGCGCAAGGAAGGGATAATTTTCGTTGCCCGACGCTGAACACCTTCTAATTTAGCAAACTGCCCTTTGACGTTAAGTTGAAGACCATGTGACCTTTGCTGGAGCGAGTGCGGAAAATTGAATTAGGATCACTGAAAACACATTATTATATACAGTTATCCACCCCCAGTGGACTTCCCTTCTTTGACTAAGACTTTTATACAGTTTATGTGAAACACCCCCTAAAACTTATAACTTCCAGGCCATCCTGATGCCCTTGGTGGGTGCTGAGGTCAAAGGCCCCATCTCATGGATGAAATTCACTGTAAGGTGAGAAGAGGTGGATGTCTAGCGGACATCTTCTCAAAGCTAGCACAAGGCGTACACTGACCAATGATTAGTCAAGGCAGCATGGCTGGGTATTGTTGGAAAGAAAACCACATGCTTACCCTGCTTCACCACAAACAAGTTAAATTTGACGGCGCACTAAGTCAAAAAATGCCTTGTCCACTGTTATCGACACCCACGGCACCAGCTGTGACCCACTATTGTCCACACCCGCGCTCTAAGGGCTAAAGATTGTGGCTGTCCGAGAGGGTTCAGGAGGATGGAGATCAACAAACTCCTCAAAATGACCAACAATAATACTGTATGCAAAAAATTAAAGCCTGTCAGAAAGTTGTGTGTGACAAGAACTAACATTTTTGGCGGCTGTGGAACACTGGGAGGGTGTTGGGCTATTATGTTCACTACTACTACTACTACTATTACTACTACCACTACTACTACTGCAGGAGGATGGCGGGGGCAGCAGTGAGGCGGTGGCCGGCGGAGGAGGAGAGAGACAGGCGGAGAAGAATGTCAAGGTCCATTTCAATTCTTCCTTCAACGTTGTCAAGTACGGGGACGGCACTGACATCAAGGTGTGTGTGTGTGTGTATTTACCTAGTTGTATTTACCTAGTTGTGACATACGGGAAAAGAGCTACACTCGCGCTGTCCCGTCTCCATATCCTCTCTTATCCAACTTTTCCTTAAAATCATGAATGTTTCTTGCACAAACCACCTCCTCCTCCAGTCCATTCCACAGCTTCTGTTTGGGAAGCTAAACTTTTTCACATCTCGCCTACACGTGGTCGCCCTCAACTTCTTTCCATGTCCTCTCGTTTCTCTCTCGCTCCACACACACACACACAGGTCCTCTCTGTCCAGATTCTCCACCCCGCTCGCCACCCTGAACACCACTATCAGGTCTCCTCTTTCTCTTCTCTCCAGGGTTGTGAGCCCCATGCTATTGAGTTTCTCCTCATACGTCTGATCCCTAAGTTCCAGTACCATCTTAGTTGCCACTCTCTGCACTCTTTCCAGCTTTCTTATGTTCTTCTTTTCGTGAGGAGACCAGACCACTGCTGCATACTCCAACCTTGGCCTTATCATTGTAACTATTATTTTCTTCATCATCTCCTCATCCAAATACACAAATGCCGTCCTTGTGTTCCTCAGCAAATTCAGAGTTTGTCCCGTTATCCTCCTGTTGATGTGTTTGTCCGGTGACATGTTCTCTGAGACAGTCACTCCCATATTTGCTTTTTGATAAGTGTGAGATAAAACTTTGGATTTGTGTGTGCTTAGCAGGCTTTCCTATTTCCTGTTTTTTGTTGCCCGTAAGCTGCTTACACTTCTGTAAAAAAAGATAAATAAATAAAATATAGATTAGAGGAATGGAAGGCAAATGAAAAGTAGTGAGAACACCGTGTGGAAAGTCACTTGTTTTGATAGTAGTAAAGATATGTTAGTTTTTGTAGTCATTGATACAGTCCTCTCCTCCTTCTCTTCCTTTCCTCAGCGCTGCACCAGGCCAGCTTCATCCTAGTCAGCACAAGCTGTTATGCCCACACTGACCACGGCCACTATGTCCCCGCTGAGCTGAGTCTGCTGCGCTTCAGCCTAAGGAACGGAATCATGAAGTTGTTTCACTGTGTTGTTCCGCGTGAGTTGTGGCCTCGACTCAGTCCTGTGAAAATGGGGGCTTCGTGGTGCAGTGGTTAGCACACTCGGCTCACGACCGAGAGAGCCCGGGTTTGATTCCCGGGCGGAGTGTAAAAATTTGGGCGGCTTTTCCGATACCCTACGCCCCTGTCCATCATCCAGCAGTGAATGGGTACCAGGTATTAATCGGGGGCTGTGTCCCGTCTCCTGGGGTCTGTTCTCTTCTCCTATAATTCCTTCCCCTTCTGTCTCTCTCCGGCATATGACCACAGATGTTGCGCCGACTTAACCAAACTTTCCAACTTTTTCCTGTACTCTGTTGATTCCAATTTTATCATCATCATCATCATCATCTTTTCCTCAGGTTAGGTTAGATTGACCCGGTAGCAGTGGGGATCATGTTCCTAATGGCACTCACACAAACCGTATTATGATATATGTCAAAGCATTTGTGATCAGTTTATGTATCATCTATTTTTTGGGGTTTATATCATGGCACAAATTTGACCCGTCGCTGCTACACGGTAAATCCACAAATTTGGCCCGTCGCTGCTACACGGTAAAGCCACAAATTTGGCCCGTCGCTGCTACACGGTAAAGCCACAAATTTGGCCCGTCGCTGCTACGGGGTTAAATTGACCTCTCTTTTGGACACTCCTCTGAGCCCTTTTTGTGGGAGCAGCAAACAGCAGGCTTTTTCATTATTGTTTCCTTTTTTTTGCCCTTGAGCTGCTTCCTCAGCTGTAAAAAAAAAAAAAAAAAATTATATAATCCATCTGATCACTGCTCCTCATCTTCACATGGAAACACCAGCAACAAGAACAATGCAACTCACACCAGTCTTTAATTTGTTCCCTTCCCTGCAGCCATCTTGCTGCCTCGGCAAGGAAGCACTCGCTGGAGACTCACAAGCTGCTGAGTGACTCGGAGGGCTTCGGGAACAGCCTTGAGGAAACTGCCAAGAATCTGAAGCAGCTCTTGTCCAAGGTGAGGTGTTCGTGCATGCTGAAGGGGTGCAGGTCTCCCATAGTTCCCAGTGCAGAGAAACGGTTTGAGGAGCCAAAAAAAGTTTGCGATGAGGAGTACCAGGTGGAGGGTCGATCCCCCTAACGTGAGACAGGTACTGAAGAAACTTGAGCAAAATTGAGGCGTTACTTCAGTAAGATTTATCGCTTTAGGAGTGGCAGGACTTTGTGTGTGTGTGAGGGAGTCAGCTCCAGGGTGCTTTGTGAGGAAAGCCTGCAAAGGGCATTGAGTTAACCCCTTCACTACGGCCGGGCCAAAACAGTGCCCCGTTCCGTATCCGAGATCGCCGCGCACGGCAAATTTCAAATGTCGCTATTGAATGTAACAAGTTTTCAGCCACAAACTCAAAACAATCATCATGTATTATATATGAAAACATGCAGAATTAAATGGTGCATATAAAGAAACATAAATTAATTGATAGTTTTGAGATGTAAGCATAAATATAGAGATAAAATAACTCGTATATTGGTTAAAGCGAGCCTGGACAAAGTATGCAAGTCCTCGGATATGGTACGGGGCACACAAGGACGCAGTATACTCGTGTTGAAGGGGTTAAGGTCAAAGAGAGGGGTCAGTCGGGTTCTAATGAGTGTTTCTTTAGGTTCACGGTACAGAGGAAGGGTCACACTACCACCAGGGTCATAAAACTACTCCTGGAAATGCCCACAACTCATACGAAAGCCTTGTCAAATAGGTGTTCTACTACTTAAGGTCAAAGAGAGAGGTCAATCAGGTTCTAATGAGTGTTTCTTTAGGTTCACGGTACAGAGGAAGGGTCACACATTACCACCAGGGTCATAAAACTACTACTGGAAATGCCCACAACTACAAATTTTTTTGTCAAATATGTGTTTCTAAATTCAAGGTACAGAAGAAGGGTCACACTACCACCAGGGTCATAAAACTACTCCTGGAAATGCCATCAACTTCTATGAAAGCCTTGTCAAATATGTGTTTCTAGGTTCACAGTACAGAGGAAGGGTCACATTACCACCAGGGTCATAGAACTACTCCTGGAAATGCCCACAACTCCTACGAAAGCTTTGTCAAATATGTGTTTCTAGGTTCACAGTACAGAAGAAGGGTCACACTACCACCAGGGTCATAGAACTACTCCTGGAAATGCCCACAACTCCTACGAAAGCTTTGTCAAATATGTGTTCTTGGGCGATGAAATGTCTTATAACATGACTCTCAGAGACTCATTGTGTCTTTACCGTGTAGCAGCGATGGGCCAAATTTGTTCCATGATATAAACACCCCAAAATAGATGATACATAACCTGATCGCAAATGCTTTGATATATATTGTGACATGGTTTGTGTGAGGGTGATTTTTTCTCATTTTTCTCACTTGGAGGGACCATTAAGAAACATGATGCCTGCTGCTGCTGCTGGGTTAAGGGATACAAGGGACGTTAGGCTGTGAAGTAGTGTTGTGATACTCTTGCCTTGGTGCCAACAGCCGCACAACACCGCACTGAAGGACGCTTCTGCACCCTGTTGTGTGTGCAGCCTGCTTCAAGTGTCAGAACCTGGACCTCAGGAAGCTGTGGAGCCTCAGAAGGGGAAGCACTAGGAGCTGTGGGTCCGACAGTCTGAGCCTTCAGCTAATGACTTTTCTCAAAGCACATGAGAAATTACCATATTCCAGATAGTTCTTTTCCCAACTACCTGCCTGGGACATGAGCCTGGGCCCTCGAGATGTGGGGTTGACACTACGGTCCAACAAATCTTGGGGGCTTCGTGGTGCAGTGGTTGGCACACTCGGCTCACAACCGAAAGAGCCCGGGTTCGATTCCCGGGCGAAGTGGAAAAATTTGGGCGGCTTTTCCGATACCCTACGTAGCCCCTGTCCACCCAGCAGTGTACCAGGTATTAATCGGGGGTTGTGTCCCGTCTCCTGGGGGATGTTCCCTTCTATAATTCCTTCCCCTTCTGTCTCTCTCCGGCATATGACCACAGATGTTGCGCTGCCCACTAAACAAAACTTTCCAACTGTTCCCTTCTCCTAGAATTCCTTCCCCTTCTGTCTCTCTCCGGCATATGACCACAGATGTTGCGCTGCCCACTAAACAAAACTTTCCAACTGTTCCCTTCTCCTAGAATTCCTTCCCCTTCTGTCTCTCTCCGGCGGCATATGACCACAGATGTTGCGCTGCCCACTAAACAAAATTTTCCAACTGTTTCCTTCTCCTATAATTCCTTCCCCTCCTGTCTCTCTCCGGCATATGACCACAGATGTTGCGCTGCCTATTAAACAAAACTTTCCAACTTTTACCGTGCTTGTAGATGTTTAAGAATCATCGGAGTTACCTTCAGAAGAGCTTTGATGCTCCCCTTGTAAAGGCTTGTCATAAGAATCAGAAAGGAAAGCCTGTTCACTGTTTACAAGCAAAATTCTTGTTGAAGTTTGGAAGCTTTTTTTTCATGTTTAGATTATTTATTAAGGTTCAAAAGTAGTTTGTTCAGAAGCAAGATAGTTTAGAAATTTGTCTAGATTTTTTTTAAAGCTCAAAAGATTTTTTTTAGATTTATTTAATTTTATTTATTTATTTATTTATTTATTTATTTATTTATTTTTTTTTTTTTTACATCTTCGCTGGTGCCGGTAGGCTTGTTTTTTGGAGGGGCCTGATGGTATGGCTCAGCCCGTCGTGGTGCAGGCGAGTGTTTATAGTGGCTCCATCTTGCATTGGCTCATGCTGCTCTCCCGGAGCTCATCGTTAATCCTAGAATCTAGAGTCTGGGTTGATAGGTGGTCTTCTGGACAGCATGTGGGTAGTTTTAAGCCACTCGGCAGCGGCTGAAAAATCCCAGCTTGGTGGCACCGGGCAGGATGAACTCTCGCTCTCCCTGAACGCGGCACTGCGTCCTCTGTTGACTCAGCCCGCCTCCTCTGTATGTTTGGAAGTTTGTTGAAAGATTTTTCCATGTTGTGGTTGTTGGTAAAAGATTTATGAGTACTTAACCCCCTTTCTTCTTACAGGCTCGGAAAAGCCTGTTGGCTCTTGCAGGCCTGGACGACAAAACCATGGGAGGAGGAGGAAGACTTTCCCTCGCTTGGCTCTGAGCAGGCCAGGAAAGGTACAGTGCTTATTGTTTCTTGCATTCACCTACTTGTAGTATTTGACTTCATTTAATATTGGACATTTTACATATTTATTTATTTATTTTACAACAAAGGAGACAGCTCAAGGGCACACAAAAAAGGAAACTATAATAAAAAAAGCCCACTACTCGCTGCTCCCAAATATACACCGGGTATTCCATACGTGCAAATCCGCTCCTATGCGACTAACCTAAATGTGCCAAGTATTGGTTTTATGCGAGAAAAATTCACTATTATGGAAGTATCGGCGCTGGTGCTGGTGAGGTTTGGTGACACACTAGAGGGCGCAAATGTTTCCTTCACTTTCCTCGCCTATAATTAACCTTTTCCTCCCTCTGATCCTAAAGTTAATCCTCAGGTACTAGCTAATTATCAGCCTAAACCATAGACTCTGGGTGTGTCTCCCCGGAAGCAATCAATGTGCTTTATTGTTGCTTAAGTGCTTTGTTATTGTGAAACGGTGCCAGAATAAATAGTTAAGAGGGTTCAAAAACGGGTCGTGGAACATAACCCCTTATTGGGATGATAACTTCCATATATGTGAATTCACATGATGTGAGCTTTTTGCAGAACGTAACCCTCACATATAATGGATACTGCCTGCTGTACTGGATTTGAGGTCATTTTATATTGGGCATTTTCCATATATACTTCTGTCAAGCCATGGATGCTCTGCTCTGCCTATTTCAACTCTTTCAAAGCGTCCGCACAAAAATACAGTGAACCCTCGATATAACAGACTAATTGGGGGAGACTTTAGTCCATTAACCCGGTGGTGGTAGCAGCGGGGATCATGTTCCTTAATGGCCCCTCCAAGCGAGAAAAATGAGAAAAAATTGCCCCTCACACAAACCATTTCGTAATAGATATCAAAGCATTTGTGATCAGATTATATATAATTTAATTTTGGGGGTTTATATCATGGCACAAATTTGGCCCGTCGCTGCTACACGGTAAAGCCACAAATTTGGCCCGTCGCTGGTACACGGTAAAGCCACAAATTTGGCCCGTCGCTGGTACACGGTAAAGCCACAAATTTGGCCCGTCGCTGCTACACGGTAAAGCCACAAATTTGGCCCGTCGCTGCTACACGGTAAAGCCACAAATTTGGCCCCTCGCTGCTACACGGTAAAGCCACAAATTTGGCCCGTCGCTGCTACACGGTAAAGCCACAAATTTGGCCCCTCGCTGGTACACAGTAAAGCCACAAATTTGTCCCGTCACTGCTACAGGGTAAAGCCACAAATTTGGCCCCTCGCTGCTACTGGGTTAAATCCTATATTGGTATCATTTAATTTTAGTGTGATCATATATGTTACTAATTTCAACAGTGTAGTGGATCTCTGTCTAATGCCACTGGTTAGGTTTACTTCCCCATAATCTTCATTGTTGAGTATTAGTTTTGTTTTATCTTCTGAATAGACGTTTGCCACAAAGTCAATCACTTTTGGGTGGATTTTAAAAAACATTATTGCCTCTTGCAGCTCTTCTCTTTTTATTGAATCAAAGGCTTTACTGAAATCAACGGCCGTGACTATTCAAATGTCACTATTGAATATAACAAGTTTTTAGCCATAAACTCCACGCAATCATCATGTATTATATATGAAAACACGCAGAATTAAATGGTACACATAAAGAAACTCACGACGGCCGGGCCAAAACAGCACCCCGGACGATATCCGAGATCGCCACGCGCCAAATTTCAAATGTCGCTATTGAATGTAACAAGTTTTTAGCCGTAAACTCCACACAATCATCATGTATTATACACAAAAACATGCAGAATTAAATGGTACACATAAAGAAACTCACTACAGCCGGGCCAAAACAGTGCGCTGGACTGTATCCAAGATCGCCGCGCGCCAAATTTCAAATGTCGCTATTGAATATAACAAGTTTTCAGCCATAAACTCCACACAGTCATCATGTATTATATATGAAAACATGCAGAATTAAATGATGCACATAAAGAAACTCACTACGGCCGGGCCAAAACATCGCCGCGCGCCAAATTTCAAATGTCACTATTGAATATAACAAGTTTTCAGCCATAAACTCCACACAGTCATCATGTATTATATAAGAAAACATACAGAATTAAATGGTGCACATAGAGAAACATAGATTAATTGATCATTTTGAGCTGTAAGCCTAGCGATAAAATAACTGGTATATTGGCCATGGCAAGCCAGTATGCACGTCCTGGTGTTGAAGGGTTAAGCCCTCCCTGTGTCCTGTGCCGTCACCTCTGTTATGCACACGGCCGGGCACGATAACACAAAACCTTATTCCTGATAACCGATAATGGAAAACCTCATCGCTGATAACTGATATTCCTTAACTGGAGGCACAAATATAGGCAATAACTGATACTGATATAAATTCACAATTCCGATACTAGCTAGCGATAAGTCCGACAGGCGAAAACGATACTATATTGATATTTCAGATAGAAAACATACAGTACTTCCTTCCCAAGGTGTGGCAGCGCTGAACTCCAGGATCCCAAACTCCACCTATTGAAAACACTGAAAAAGACCTTATCTGCTCCCACCCCTGGAGATATTTTTTTTTTTCTCCATATGGGCCATGGCACCGGTAGACTATCCATCAGGCCCTGATGGTCGGCCCCGAGCCCACCATGGCGCAGGCAACTGTCACATGGCTTCTATGAGCCCAGATCCTAAATCTGCATGCTTTTCTACTTCTGATGGTTTAGGGCTCGTCACGACGTAAAAAATACGTAGGCTCAAAATCGCCTCCGAACATGAGTCGCGGCAGTGTCTACCACGCCTGCGGTAACTGTTACGGGTGCTCGGAGCCGCGGTGACTTGTGGCCTTACCACGGCTCCGGTAAGTGGCTGATGATTTACCGGGTGGGCGGAGATACCGCGAGACTTACCAGACAGAGGTCCAGTAAATGGTAGGATGAATCTCGTCCCAAGACTATAATCAACCTTTTCCTCCCTCTGACCCTAAAGTTAATCCTCAGGCAGCTAACCATCAGCCTAAATCGTAGACTCTGGGTGTGTCTCCCTGAAAGCAATCAAATAGTGCTTTAGTACTGTGAAACGGTGCCGAAATAAATGGTTAGTGTGTTCCAAAACGGCTTGTGGAACTTAACCCCTGTAATTAATGGGACATAGCTTCCATATATGCAAATTCACACTATGCCAGAGTTTTGCAGATTGTAACCCTCGCATGTAATGAATACCGCCTGGTGTGCTGGATTTGAGGTCATTTTGTATTAGGTTATATTGGCGGAGTGGAAAAATTTGGGCGGCTTTTCCGATACCCTACGTAGCCCCTGTCCACCCAGCAGTGTACCAGATATTAATGGGGGGTTGTGTCCCGTCTCCTGGGGTCTGTTCCCTTCTCCTATAATTCCTTCCCCTTCTGTCTCTCTCCGGCATATGACCACAGATGTTGTGTCCCGTCTCCTGGGGTCTGTTCCCTTCTCCTATAATTCATTCCACTCCTGTCTCTCTCCGGCAAATGACCACAGATGTTGTGTCCCGTCTCCTGGGGTCTGTTCCCTTCTCCTATAATTCCTTCCCCTCCTGTCTCTCTCCGGCATATGACCACAGATGTTGTGTCTCGTCTCCTGGGGTCTGTTCCCTTCTCCTATAATTCCTTCCCCTTCTGTCTCTCTCCGGCATATGACCACAGATGTTGTGTCCCGTCTCCTGGGGTCTGTTCCCTTCTCCTATAATTCCTTCCCCTTCTGTCTCTCTCCGGCATATGACCACAGATGTTGTGTCCCGTCTCCTGGGGTCTGTTCCCTTCTCCTATAATTCCTTCCCCTTCTGTCTCTCTCCGGCATATGACCACAGATGTTGTGTCCCGTCTCCTGGGGTCTGTTCCCTTCTCCTATAACTCCTTCCCCTTCTGTCTCTCTCCGGCATATGACCACAGATGTTGTGTCCCGTCTCCTGGGGTCTGTTCCCTTCTCCTATAACTCCTTCCCCTTCTGTCTCTCTCTGGCATATGACCACAGATGTTGCGCCAACTAGACAAAACTTTCCAACTGTTCCCTTCTCCTATAATTCCTTCCCCTTCTGTCTCTCTCCAGCACATGACCACAGATGTTATGCTGCCCACTAAACCAAACTTTCCAACTGATCCCTTCTCCTATAATTCTTTCCCCTTCTGTCTCTCTGTGGCACATGACCACAGATGTTGCGCTGACTAAACAAAACTTTCCAACTGTTCCCTTCTCCTATAATTCCTTCCCCTTCTGTCTCTTTCCTGCATATGACCACAGATGTTGTGTCCCATCTCCTGGGGTCTGTTCCCTTCTCCTATAATTCCTTCCCCTTCTGTCTCTCTCCGGCATATGACCACAGATGTTGTGTCCCGTCTCCTGGGGTCTGTTCCCTTCTCCTATAATTCCTTCCCCTTCTGTCTCTCCGGCATATGACCACAGATGTTGTGTCCCATCTCCTGGAGTCTGTTCCCTTCTCCTATAATTCCTTCCCCTTCTGTCTCTCTCCGGCACATGACCACAGATGTTGCGCCAACTAAACCAAACTTTCCAACTTTAGTGGTACATAGAAAGTAACATTGCCTCCATAGTAAATATCATCATGTCTTGCACAGAAATAAATAGTCAGGGTCTCAAAAATAATAGGCTACCCCTTACTCAACAATACACATTATTATTATTATTATTATTATTATTATTATTATTATTATTATTATTATTATTATTATTATTATTATTATTTCTACTATAATTTTTATTTCTTCATAGCTTACACTGGTATAGGAAATTACCTTTATCATATTTGTTATTATTATTATTATTATTATTATTATTATTATTATTATTATTATTTCAGCGTGAAGATGTCAGGTCATGATGCGTTGGTCCATCGGCGCACCTTCCAGAACGCCAACCAGGTGGTGGAGTTGACCACACGCACCATTCCCAAGGCTCAACACCACCACCACCACCACCACCACCACCAGCGAGGACATCAACACCACCAACACCACCACCAGGGTGCTCTATGAAGGGTTTAGTGTCCATGTCGTCAAGTCCATCTCCCTCAATCTGTTCTGGGACCATTTTAGTTGCAGTTCTCTGTATCCTTTCCAACTCCAGCACTTCTTCCCGCAAGCTGTTCCATGTGTTAACACTTCTATGTGAAAAACTATACTTTTTCCAGTCACTCAAACAGGTTCCTTTATTAAGTTTCTTTCCGTGTCCTCTCAGCCCCTGCGTTACTGCTGATAAGAAGAGATCATCCCTATCTACCTCATCAAACAGGGGGCTTCGTGGTGCAGTGGTTAGCACACTCGGCTCACAACCGAGAGAGCCCGGGTTTGATTCCCGGGTGGAGTGGAAAAATTTGGGCGGCTTTTCTGACACCCTACGCCCCTGTCCACCCAGCAGTGAATGGGTACCAGGTATTAATAGGGGGTTGTGTCCTGTCTCCTGGGGTCTGTTCCCTTCTCCTATAACTCCTTCCCCTTCTGTCTCTCTCTGGCATGTGACCACAGATGTTGCGCCCACCAAACAAAACTTTCCAACTGTTCCCTTCTCCTATAATTCCTTCCCCTTCTGTCTCTCTCCGGCATATGACCACAGATGTTGCTCTGACTAAACCAAACTTTCCAACTGTTCCCTTCTCCTATAATTCCTTCCCCTTCTGTCTCTCTCCGCCATATGACCACAGATGTTGCTCTGACTAAACCAAACTTTCCAACTGTTCCCTTCTCCTATAATTCCTTCCCCTTCTGTCTCTCTCCGGCATATGACCACAGATATTGCTCTGACTAAACCAAACTTTCCAACTATTCCCTTCTCCTATAATTCCTTCCCCTTCTGTCTCTCCGGCATATGACCACAGATGTTGCGCCCAATAAACCATACTTTCCAACTGTTCCCTTCTCCTATAATTCCTTCCCCTTCTGTCTCTCCGGCATATGACCACAGATGTTGCGCCCACTAAACAAAACTTTCCAACTGTTCCCTTCTCCTATAATTCCTTCCCCTTCTGTCTCTCCGGCATATGACCACAGATGTTGCACTGACTAAACCAAACTTTCCAACTGTTCCCTTCTCCTATAATTCCTTCCCCTTCTGTCTCTCTCCGGCATATGACCACAGATGTTGCTCTGACTAAACCAAACTTTCCAACTGTTCCCTTCTTCTATAATTCCTTCCCCTTCTGTCTCTCTGGCGTATGACCACAGATGTTGCGCCGACTAAACCAAACTTTCCAACTGTTCCCTTCTCCTAGAATTCCTTCCCCTTCTGTGTCTCTCCGGCATGTGACCACAGATGTTGCGCCCACTAAACAAAACTTTCCAACTCTTTCCTCATCAAATTTATTTACCAACTTGTACAGTGCAATCAGATCTCCTCTCTCCCTTCTTTGTTCCAGTGTTGTCAAGTCCATCTCCCTCAATGTCTTCATACATCATATTCGAGAGTTCTGGGACCATTTTGTTGCAATTCTCTGTCTTGAGTCCAACATCATAATCTTCCTTTGCATAGTTTTTCCTTTTTTCCTTATATGCCTCATCTTGGTATTCAAATCCTTCCATAGTTTTCATCTGTCATAGTTGATGCCATTCTTTCCTAAGGGGCACTCGTGACTGACTCCTTCATCTAACTCAACATTTTTTGTGAAAATTAGGTCAAGTCTTGATGGTTGGTCATCTCCTCTTAGCCTTGTTTCTCCTTTAACCCACTGCATCAACAGATTATCACATCAGGTGTGTGTGTGTGTGTGTGTGTGTGTGTGTTTAGCTAGTTGTTGTATTTACCTAGTTGTAGTTTTATAGGGCCTGGGCTTGACGTTCGTGTGGTCCCGTCTCTGTATCTACATTTATCCAACTTTTCCTTGAAGCTTTGCACACTCCTTTCTGATACTACATCCTCACTTAGTCTGTTCCAAACCTCTGTACTTCTTTGCGGGAAGCTATATTTCTTTATGTCTCTCAAGCATCTTCCTCAATTTTTTACTGTGTCCTCTTGTGTTCCTGGTGGTAATTTCTTCTTTTAGTGGTAACTCCTCGTTGTCTACTTCTTCCATTTTGCTCTAATTTGTAGATTTGTATTAGGTCTCCTGTTTCTCTTCTTTGTTCTAGTGTTGGTAAGTCCATTTCCTTTAGTGTCTCCTCGTATGTCAATCCCTGGAACCATTTTTGTTGCCATCTTTTGTATTCTTTCTAGTTTCTTGATGTGTTTCTTCTTATGGGGAGACCACACTGCCTCTGCATGTGTGTGTGTGTGTGTGTGTGTGTGTGTGTGTGTGTGTGTGTGTGTGTGAAGATTGACTGACTGATGAATGAATGACTGTGAGATTAAGGTTGGTATTACAAGACAGTTTCCCTGCTCACATCAGCTACTTCTAAAGGTCAAAGGGGGATATCAGTCAGGCTCTAATGAGTGTTTTTCAGGCTCATGGTACAGAAGAAGGGTTAAACTACCACCAGGGTCATAAAACTACTCCTGGAAATGCCCACAACTCCTGCGAAAGCCTTGTCAAATAGGTGTTCTTGGGCGGGGAAATGTCTTATGATACGACCCTAAGTAAATAACTTCCTGATGGAGTGGATGATTGACTTGGCAACCTGTAGCCTTACTCTCAGCCATTTCAAGTTCTTGACTGATGTACTAACACCCTCAGATTGGCTACAGTGAAGGTCGTGGCAGAGAGTGTACTCAAACTCCTACTGTGAGCTACTCCTGATGCCTGCGCCCTCACCACCCCTGTGAAGGACGCCCAGCTGACCCAACCCTCCACGGTGAGTCTGCCCCACTTAATGTTGCATAAGTTATCCGGTATACCTTCACTCTCTCATGCTTTCCCTATGTCCTGTGCTGTCCAACTTAATGATGTGAGAGTTAACTGGTGTTTTCACTATCATCTTTTTAGAGTGTCTGATTAAAAAAACTAATGCAGGAGTCATGGTGTTTTTTGTTCCTGTTGGGTGCCTGGACCTATCAGCTGTCTTGTGCTGTCCAACTTATTAATGCAAGAGTCATGGTGTTTTTTGTTCCTGTTGAGTGCCTGGACCTATCAGCTGTCTTGTGCTGTCCAACTTATTAATGCAGGAGTCATGGTGTTTTTTGTTCCTGTTGGGTGCCTGGACCTATCAGCTGTCTTGTGCTGTCCAACTTATTAATGCAGGAGTCATGGTGTTTTTTGTTCCTGTTGGGTGCCTGGACCTATCAGCTGTCTTGTGCTGTCCAACTTATTAATGCAAGAGTCATGGTGTTTTTTGTTCCTGTTGGGTGCCTGGACCTATCATACATAGCAGGCAGTAGCTTAGCCAGTAGACTATTTGTGCTGCCTTGGAGAATCTTGGAACCATTTGCTGAACTGAGTGCAGACCAACGTGGCTCACATGAAGCACTTGCGAGACTTGGCAACAGAAAACTCCTCAGTTGTATCCTTGACGTGCTAATTTCCCTCAGTAACTCGTGCTGCTCAATACTCATTAGAGAGAGGTGGTTCAATCTTGTTTGAACCATACCGACTCTTACTTCTTGAGTCTAGGTAATTTTGGAAAGGAGCGTTCACCACTGCAGTTGGTAACCATTAGAGTTAAATAAATCTTCAACGCGATCTCGACATTAGGAGAACAAGACCCAAAAGAATGATCAACTCTCAGACGATACAATGTCATCTCGTAAAGGTCTTGTTGAGATCCAGCAACAGTACAGCCGGGTCGGACCGCAACGGCATTGATCCAATATTTCCCAAAATATATAAGGTACGTCAAGTTTGCAGTATATTGACAGGCCAACATTCGCTGCAGATTTATCTTTACTCAATGTTATGATAACCCCTCGAATGTTGGTCTGTGAATGTGCCGACAACTTAACGTACACCTATTGAATACACACCAGCAGAGCGGTCGCTTCTGAAAATAAAAAAAACTATTTCATACCCCTTTGTCATCACGATATATTATTGTACTCAACACCCTGCCAACGTACTACTGGCTTACTCATGAGTACAGATACTATTGATGAGAGGCCAAAACTCACACTTAGATTCAGCTGTGTACTTGTGCCTCGACCGCCATTAAACCTTTTTTCTGTTATTGATATTTAATATAATCTATACTACTAAACTTTTATCTGCATTAATAGGTTAAGTATATTATGTATAACACACCCCTAACTTACCCTACAGACAGTCAAGGAAATACACATTTTAACCCGTCCGCTGCAATTGGCATGGATTTGGCTTTCACTGGTAGCCTGGTGAACTTATACTCCCAGGTCTTTCTCTGTCTCTGTGGTGGATAGTGGAGTGTTTCCTATATGGTATTGGTGTGCTGGATATCCCCTCCCAAGGTGCAGGACTACATTTTTCTTCATTGAATTGTAGCAGCCACTTTTTGCTCCACTCCTGTAGCTTGGTGAGGTCTTCTTGTAGGAAATCCGTAGTCAAGGGGTTAAGAGAATCCATCGCCAGGACCTTCATGCTATTCAATTTACACATGTTTATGTCTGCTGGAGCCTTGGGTCCAGCTGCAACACCCACAAGTCCGGATCTGGACCGCGGGCCGCCAGTTGAGTTGGGAAGCCCTGGACTATATGCCGTATATGGTGTACTACAATGCCAGGCTTATTATACTATGCCCTAGTGAAGTTTTCTATAGTTTCTTATCCCGGAAGCAGTGACGGGCCAGATTTGTGCCGTGATATAAACCCCCAAAAATAGATGATACATAATCTGATCACAAATGCTTTGATATATTATATTATGGAATGGTTTGTGTGAGGGGTGATTTTTTTTCATTTTTCTCGCTTAGAGGGACCATTAAGAAACATGATCCCCGCAGCTACCGGGTTATATATAGTAATATCATATATAATATAACAAAAAATCCAGAAAATGAGTAATTATTTTGTCTCGGCCTTCTGTGCCTAAGGACAAAAAATTTAGTTACTAATTTTTTACATTCCCACGGGGCCTGTAGCACGTGCTAAATGTGCTACTAGGTTAACCCCTTGAATGTGGATTTCCTACAGTTAGACATCACCAAGCTACTGAAATGGAGCAAAAAGTGGCTGCTACAATTCAATGAAGAAAAATGTAAAGTCCTGCACCATGGGAGGGGATATCCAGCACACCAATACCACATGGGAAACGCTCCACTATCCACCACAGAGGCAGAGAAAGACCTGGGAGTGTATGTTACCAGGCTACCAGTGAAGTGATATCCAGCACACCAATACCACATGGGAAACACTCCACTATCCACCACAGAGGCAGAGAAAGACCTGGGACTATATGTTACCAGGCTACCAGTGAAGGGATATCCAGCACACCAATACCACATGGGAAACACTCCACTATCCACCACAGAGACAGAGAAAGACCTGGGACTATATGTTACCAGGCTACCAGTGAAGGGATATCCAGCACACCAATACCACATGGGAAACACTCCACTATCCACCACAGAAACAGAGAAAGACATGGGACTATATGTTACCAGGCTACCAGTGAAGGGATATCCAGCACACCAATACCACATGGGAAACACTCCACTATCCACCACAGAGACAGAGAAAGACATGGGACTATATGTTACCAGGCTACCAGTGAAGGGATATCCAGCACACCAATACCACATGGGAAACACTCCACTTTCCACCACAGAGGCAGAGAAAGACCTGGGAGTGTATGTTACCAGGCTACCAGTGAAGGGATATCCAGCACACCAATACCACATGGGAAACACTCCACTTTCCACCACAGAGGCAGAGAAAGACCTGGGACTATATCTTACCAGGCTACCAGGGAAGGCCAAATCCATGCCAATCACAGCGGAAGGGTTAAATCGACACTGAGTCACTTGGGGCCATAATGAACTTAGCAATACCCTTATACTGACTCACTATGTTACATAATAAGAACCACTACCAGGGCTGCACATATGAATCTTACCATGGCACACACTAAGAATTATTTGTCCTGGTATAGTGTGGCTAATTCTTCTGGCTCCGTGGTGTAGTGGTTAGCATGCCTACCTATGAATCTGCCAGCCAGGGTTGGGATCCCCCTCCCTGGACAGTCATTTAATTGTGGATGTACCAAGTGTTAGACCTTAATGTATAGCTATCTAGTCTCTCTCTCTCTCTCTCTCTCTCTCTCTCTCTCTCTCTCTCTCTCTCTCTCTCTCTCTCCTTCATCATTTCTCTCCCTTCTCTTCCTCCTTCCTTCCTTCCTTCCTTCCTTCCCAGTGTTCCTTCGTCCACCCTCAGACCTTCCTTCCTTCCTTCCTTCTCAGTGTTCCTTCGTCCAGCCTCATACCTTCCTTCCTTCCTTCCCAGTGTTCCTTCGTCCAGCCTCATACCTTCCTTCCTTCCTTTCCAGTGTTCCTTCATCCAGCCTCATACCTTCCTTCCTTCCTTCCCAGTGTTCCTTCGTCCAGCCTCATACCTTCCTTCCTTCCTTTCCAGTGTTCCTTCATCCAGCCTCATACCTTCCTTCCTTCCTTCCTTCCTTTTCATTGTCATTCTCCCTTGTGATGTTTTCCTTTCCTTCCTCCAGTGTGCCCCTGAGAGCTCCCTGCAGCACAGCGAGTCTCTTCTTGGACGGCTCAGAGGCACAGAAGATGTAGCCAGACTTGCCGGCCAAACCCGAGGGTGAGTCCACACCCTGAGACACTTATGTTAGCCTGTCTGTCTGTCTGCCTCAACAACCCTCAACTCGTACAGGAAACTGTTAATTAAAAGATGAGACACTTTTTGTTAGTCTGTCTACTTAAAATTAGTCTTGTCTTGGTCTGTTTACTTGGTCTAGACACAAAGTAATGACATCAAGATAATTATGGAACAACAATGAGAATAAGTCACACACCTGCCCCAAAAATACTCAGACTCATGTGAATATATATATATATATATATATATATATATATATATATATATATATATATATATATATATATATATATATATATATATATATATATATATATATATATATATATATATATATATATATATATATATATATATATATATATATATATATATATATATATATATATATATATATATATATATATATATATATATATATATATATATATATATATATATATATATATATATATATATATATATATATATATATATATATATATATATATATATATATATATATATATATATATAAACACAGAGTGTTTTTGTCGGCTCAACAGACACATTTTTTGTCCCACAAACTGTCCCTAAAAATCATCCTGCATCTTGCAAGGTCAAGGTTCAGCTTAGGGTTAGTGACTAGGTAGGTCTTGGGCCGTATTCTTAAATTAAACTTCTGTAACCACAGTAAAAAGCAGTGGCTCATGTTCATCAAAACAAGCAGAGAGATCGTCTTCGCTGCCCCACCAGGGGGCACAAGCCCACCTGGACCCCCCACGGATCCCAACGGAGTGATTCTCCATATCTACCAATAAATCTTCCCTTGTGTAATGATAGGCTAGGTCAAGTTATGTATTAGATTAGGTGTAGGCATGTTTGGGTGCCAGGTGGAGACCCAATAATGCTGTCCTTAGTAAATAAATAGTGATGAGTTGAAGTTCAATAGTCACTCCGTAATGTTTATGACACATTTTACATATAGCTACCATTTGCAGTGGCTATGAAATGAGTACTAAAATCAACAATTCCATCTCATAGAAAAAAGCCTCCTGAACACGATGGTGTATACAGATTTTTCATAAAACGCCAAATAAGTGAAGCACGGAACTATTTATAAAAACATTTCACATCATCCCCTCGGGGGTGGTGCGAGGGTAAACTGGTTTGTGGGCCTCGTTGCCTTGACAACCCTCGCCTCGCCTTGCTTTTCGTGTAATAATAATCCTTGATATGCACTTATTCACAACGTCGTAGTGAGTGAATGAGTCTTAATTGCTTCCAAGGATAGCCTACTGATGTCCTTTTAATAAACATGGCATCATTATAGTCACCTGGCCATGTTTGGGTTCGTGCTAATCACAGTATCTTTCCTTTTTAATAGTATCACAAGTATCCTTTGTTTCATTTTCCATTAATCTGATATTTTCTTTGTTATCACAATTCAGTGTCCAACGATTATCTTCCTGAACGTGCCTGTACATTTGCAGGAGAGGCTTACATAACTGAATCTTATAGATCTTGGCCTCCTCTTTCCAATGGTGCCTTTGTTTTGTAGCTGTGATGAATAGTTTTTGAGATAGAGCGGTTAAGAGAGATCCCTCTCCCCTGCTGGGCTGCCCGAGCGCACCTTGGGGGACAGTCTCGTTGTGAGCACTCAGCAAGGAAAGGGTTAAAAGGGATGGTGCTGAAAACAGGAACAGTGGATACTATGCCGTCAACAGGAACGGGGTGCGAGCCTCGGCAGCTTGTATGCTCTCCTGGACGTGACTGACTCACGTTCACCCTCCATCTTGGACGATACATCGGGTTAGCTTCCCTTCGGTGCCTCAAGAATAGGGAAACTGTGGCTGCTAAACCCTGGTGCCAAGCCTGCACCTCCAGCATAATAACTGCTTGAGGGAGTCTCCCTAACAACCGTAACACAGTGATTCGTGTTTTGTGTCATTTATCATTGATATTTGTTAGTAAAATTACTTTTATTTTGTATAAAATAACAGCTATAATGTTTTCTGGTAATATTTTGGTGGGATATGGGACGCATTAATGGTATTCATATTAATTTCAATGGAGGGGAAGTTTGTTTTGGTTTACGAGTGTTTTGTCATGCCGGCAAAAATTCCCCAACAAATTAACCCCTTCAACACGAGGACGCGTATACTGCGTCCTTGTGTGCCCCGTACCATACCCAAGGACGCGTATACTGCGTCCTTGTGTGCCCCGTACCATACCCAAGGACGCGTATACTGCGTCCTTTTGTGCCCCGTACCATACCCAAGGACGCGTATACTGCGTCCTTTTGTGCCCCGTACCATACCCAAGGACGCGTATACTGCGTCCTTTTGTGCCCCGTACCATACCCAAGGACGCGTATACTGCGTCCTTGTGTGCCCCGTACCATATCCGAGGACGCGCATACTGCGTCCTGGCTCACTTTAGCCAATATACGTGTCATTTTATCTCTATATTTATGCTTACAGCTCAAAATTATCAATTAATTTGTTTCTTTATGTGCACCATTTAATTCTGCATGTTTTCACATGATTATAATACATGATGATTATGTTGAGTTTATGGCTGAAAACTTGTTATATTCAATAGCGACATCTGAAGTTTGCCTCGCGTGGCGATCTTGGATACGGCGCGGGGCGCTGTTTTGGCCTGGCCGTAGTGAAGGGGTTAAACTCATAAACTGACTGTATCTTTAAATTTCTGCCGCTTGTGGCGGACTGAGTTCCCCCCTCCAAAAAAAATTAGCCCATTATATCCAGGGTCTACTGTACCTTGGTAGTGTAGTGCATAACAGCGGTGGGTCTCAGCAGGCCTGGCAGACCATGGTGTTGTGGACTCGCTCAGTACAAATATATTACATTGTCAATATCTAGGTAGGCAGGCAAATTTAAGTCCCCTGTGTGTGTGTGTGTGGTTTTTCTATGTAATATTATATGTTCTCTCTCTCTCTCTCTCTCCAATCCATTAATATAGTTATTCTCCTCAGGTGTGTGTTGATGCTGGGACCAAGAAGAAGAAGAAGAGGAAGAGGAGGAGGAGAAGGAAGATGATAATCGCAACAGGAAGATCAGAAGAGGAGGAGGAAGAAGAAGAAGAAGAGGAGGAGGAAGAATGGAAGAAGAAAAGAGAACACACACACACACACACACACATATATATGACAAACACCTTTTTCTATATTTTTCATTTTTATTAGTCCATAAAACATACATTAGCTATATACATATAATACAACATATGCATAACTATATACATTAGACCGTAGAGTGAGTGAGTGAGAGACTCGAGAGGTGAGATAGAGAGGCGCCCCCCCTCTCTCTCTCTCTCTCTCTCTCTCTCTCTCTCTCTCTCACCTCACCACAGCTCACAGGACCCCACAGATGTACCCCTACAGTATGTTGATAACCCCCCACAGACACATACCCCCCCAGCCTCATGAAGGACCCCCTCCTCCCTCCCTCCCCCCCTAGCCAACATAGCCTTATCAATGTTACTAAGTGTATGTATGTATGTGTGTTTTTCTATTAATAAAAAGTTAATTTGTAATGTTTATGTGTTCTATTCCTATGAGAGAGGAAAAGGTAAAGAGGGAGAGAGAGAGAACGAAATGAGAAGCAAAAGAGAGAGAGAGGAGGTAAGGGAAGGAGAGAGAAGGAAAATAAAGAATGAAAGAACAGAAGAAATTTACCGATAAAAGAGAGAGAGAGAGAGAGAAAGGTATCAGAAGGGAGAGAGAGAGAGAGAGAAAGGTATCAGAAGGGAGAGAGAGAGAGAGAGAAAGGTATCAGAAGGGAGAGAGAGAGAGAGAGGAAAAGGTAAAGAAGGAGAGAGAGAGAACGAAATGAGAAGCAAAAGAGAGAGAGAGAGAGGAGGTAAGGGAAGGAGAGAGAAGGAAAATAAAGAATGAAAGAACAGAAGAAATTTACCGATAAAAGAGAGAGAGAGAGAGAGAAAGGTATCAGAAGGGAGAGAGAGAGAGAGAAAGGTATCAGAAGGGAGAGAGAGAGAGAGAGAGAAAGGTATCAGAAGGGAGAGAGAGAGAGAACGAAATGAGAAGCAAAAGAGAGAGAGAGAGGAGGTAAGGGAAGGAGAGAGAAGGAAAATAAAGAATGAAAGAACAGAAGAAATTTACCGATAAAAGAGAGAGAGAGAGAGAGAGGTATCAGAAGGGAGAGAGAGAGAGAAAGGTATCAGAAGGGAGAGAGAGAGAGAGAGAGGTATCAGAAGGGAGAGAGAGAGAGAAAGGTATCAGAAGGGAGAGAGAGAGAGAGAGAGAGAGAGAGAGGAAAAGGTAAAGAGGGAGAGAGAACGAAATGAGAAGCAAGAGAGAGAGAGAGAGAGGTAAGGCAAGGTAAGGTAAGATAAGAAGATACAAACAAAATAAACTGTTAACTGTATGTACCTAGCTAACCGTATGAGACTGTATGTTATATATACTCTATAACAAAGGCAATATTATCTTAACAGAGAGAGAGAGAGAGATCTAATCACTATGTAGCAAACTGTATAGGCCTATGTATATGCCTACCCAGTGAGAGGAAGCTGAACTCTATAACACAGGCAATATTATCTTAACAGAGAGAGAGAGAGAAAGCTATCTCTAATCAGTATGTGGCAAACTGTATAGGCCTATGTATATGCCTATCTAGTGAGAGGAAGCTGAACTCTATAACACAGGCAATATTATCTTAACGGAGAGAAAGAAAGCTAGCTCTAAACTGTATAAAACTAACTGTATCTCAACTGTAGGCGAACTGACCACCTCAACTATACAGTAAACCCTGGATCTAACGGACCCGCTTATAATGGATTTCGGATATAACAGACAAGGTCAGAGGGTCAGAAATCCACCGGGACCGACCAAGAATAGTTTTGAACCACCCGCTTCTGGTAACTACAACAGCTTAACTATATACATATGCAGTAAACCCTGGATATAATGGACCCACTTATAATGGATTTTGGATATAACGGAGAAGGTCAGAAAAAGTTGGAAAGTTTGGTCTAGTCGGCGCAACATCTGTGGTCATATGCCGGAGAGAGACAGAAGGGGAAGGAATTATAGGAGAAGGGAACAGATCCCAGGAGACAGGACACAATCCCCGATTAATACCTGGTACACTGCTGGGTGGACAGGGGCTACGTAGGGTATCGGGAAAAGCCGCCTAAATTTTTCAACTCCGCCCAGGAATTGAACCCGGTGTGAAATATAAACTGTAAGCAAGCTGAACATTTCTCTCTGCAAGTTATTTTACAGGTGCTGTGTACACCAGGCATTGAAAAGGCAATCATTTAATTCTTTGTGACAGAAACAGTTAGCACATTATTTCATAACACACCAAACACTACAAAAAAAAGTTTCATCTGCCAGTGTGAGATTGGCGCAGAGGAGACAGCTCAAGGGCACACAAAAAGTAAATAATAAAAAAAAAAGCCTGCTACTCGCTGCACTTGTAAAATCATACCCATACCCGTAACAATATGACCCCCACGCAAGACCCCACGCACAACCTAGCAACCTCAGTGCCTCAGGTGTCGCCAAGTGTGCTGTGCGGCCCTATAGACAACGCAACGTGCACACAACATACACAATAAAAAATATATCTATACCTACGTTTACTCCTTCGTCGTTTTATTATTTTACGTTTTTTTTAAATCTTCGCCGCTTATAACGGACTAAGTTCCCCCCAAATTGAGTGTGTATCAAGACACCTCTCCACCCGAAATTGACTGACCTCTTTGGCTACTCTTTACTCTTATCTTTTACAGGAGCGGCGAGTAGCGGGCTTTTTGGGGACTTTATTGCCCTTGAGATGTGTCCTCTGATGTGGAAAAAAAAAAAAAAATAAATAAATAAATTAGTCCGTTATATCGAGGGTTTACTGTACTTGTGTTGAGAGCCTCCATAACACCATGGGGCGGGCCAATCCGCTACCCACTGAGTCAACCGCCTTCGTCAAACGCACCATCAAAACTGTATGTAAATCTATGTGAGTGTAACTGTATGCATCTACCTGTATGTGACTTTAAGCTTAACTATATATACACTTCTCTGTTCCTTCCCTTCCCTTCCCTTTCCTATCCTTTCCTTTCATTTCCTTCCCTATCCTTTCCTTTCCCTTTCCTTCCTTTTCCAATAACTTTACAACGGACTGGACTGCTCCTTCGTACTGTGACCTCTTGTGACCTTTCCTTGGACTGGGGTGACTGGTTCTTGAGTCTTCCAAGATGGCCTTCCTTCCTTTCTTCTGTTCTTCCTTCGTTCTTCAGAGCTGTGGATAAAGACGGTTATTAGTATATTTTTTCATTATTATTATTTTTTATTCTTTCTTATTCTCTCTCTCTCTCTCTCTCTCTCTTTGTCTTATCTCCTATTTTCTTCATATCTTTAATTTTATCTGTTTCTCCTTTATCGTCCTGTCTCTCTCTTCCTTTCCTTCTCTATCATTTCCTCTCCTCTCCATTCCTTCCCTTCCTTTTCCTATCCTATCCTATCCTTTTTTTCCCTCTCCTTTCCTTCCCATTCCTTTCCTTTCCTTTCCTTTCCTTTCCTTCCCTTCTCTTCCTATTCCTTTCCTTCCCTATCATTTCCTTTCCTTTCCCTTCCCTTCCTTTTCCTATCCTATCCTTTCCTTCCTTTCCTTTCCCTTCCCTTCCTTTTCCTATCCTATCCTCTCCTTTCTTTCCCTTTCATTCCCATTCCTTCCCTTTCCTTTCCTTTCCTTTCCTTCCCTTCCCTTCCTTTCCTATCCTTTCCTCCACTCATGACAGTCCGCCCTGAGCTGCCCCGTCCCAGCCCTTTGGTTAGCAGTTAGTCCAGCCCCTGATCTTGGCCAGTGGGGGGAGGGGCTTGGACCCCCTCCCCCCACAAAAACCTATACCTGCCAAAAACAGAATATAAAGTGCAGGTCGCGGCTAACCGTTTGAGGGAACGTCTGGAGCCTTTTGGTTGATGATCGACAGCCCTACCTAGTGAATGCTTACATAGTTATCCCTGACCATACAAAATGAATTCCCAATGCACTTTCCAGCCTATGTCTTATTGGATTATGTACTGTTGTTTTGATGAGCTTGGATAGGCTGGTGCATTGGTTGGTGAGACCTTTCGGTTCTTTGCCTGACGATTCACTCCAGCATGGCTCATAGGGAGAGGTCATCCGGGTAAGAAATCCAGGTAAGAAGAGGATGCCAGACCACTGCAGGAGGATCTCAACAAACTGTGATCAGCTTGGTCAGAGAAATGGCAGATGAATTTTAACATCACCAAGTGTAGCGTACTGAGTGTAGGAACATGCAACCCATTACACAGGTATAGTTTAGACTCCACACAATAGGTAGAGCAGTGTGTGAAAGGGATTTAGGACTGTTAGTGAACTCTGACCTACAACTAAGGAAGCAATGTATTAGTGCGAGGAATAGGGCTAACAGGGTATTAGGCTTTATTATTAACAGGTCGGTAACCAACAGGAGTGCAGGGGCCATCCTCAGACTCTATTTAGCGTTAGTTAGGACACACTTAGATTATGCTGTCCAGTTTTGGTGCCCACACTACAGAATGGACATCAACTTGCTAGAATCAGTTCAGAGGAGGATGACCAAGATGATTCAGGGGCTGAGGAACCTCCCGTATCAAAATAGGCTGAAACATCTAAACTTACATTCACTAGAAAGACGAAGAGTGCGGGGAGATCTGATAGAAGTATTCAAATGGGTCAAGGGTTACAACAAAGGCGATATAAGTAAAGTACTGAGAATTAGCCAGCAGGATAGAACTCGCAGTAATGGATTTAAATGAGAAACGTATAGATTTAGGAGAGATATAGACAAGCATTGGTTTAGTAATAGGGTGGTGGGGGAATGGAAAAGACTCAGCAATCACATAATTAGTGCAGGGACGATAGCTTGTTTTAAGAGTATACACTGGATAGCTGCATGGACGACAGGTGGCAGTGGGAGGGAATCTGGAGCTGCCCTGTGTAAGCCATAAGGCCTCTTGCAGGCTCCCTATGTTCTCATGTTCTTTCCTCCCCAGTCAAAATACATCTTCCTTCCCTCCCTCCCTCCCCCCAATCATGTTCTCCCTTCCCTCCTTTTCTCCCCAGTCAAAATACATCTTCCTTCCCTCCCTCCCTCCCCCCAATCATGTTCTCCCTTCCTTCCTTTCCTCCCCAGTCAAAATACATCTTCCTTCCCTCCCTCCCTCCCCCCAATCATGTTCTCCCTTCCCTCCTTTCCTCCCCAGTCAAAATACATTTTCCTTCCCTCCTCCCTCCCCCCAATCATGCTCTCCCTTCCCTCTTTTCCTCCCCAGTCAAAATACATCTTCCTTCCCTCCCTCCCTCCCCCCAATCATGTTCTCCCTTCCTTCCTTTCCTCCCCAGTCAAAATACATCTTCCTTCCCTCCCTCCCTCCCCCCAATCATGTTCTCCCTTCCTTCCTTTCCTCCCCAGTCAAAATACATCTTCCTTCCTCCTCCTCCCCCAATCATGTTCTCCTTCCTCCTTTTCTCCCCAGTCAAAATACATCTTCCTTCCCTCCCTCCTTCCCCCAATCATGCTCTCCCTTCCCTCCTTTCCTCCCCAGTCAAAATACATCTTCCTTCCCTCCTCCTCCCCCAATCATGTTCTCCTTCCCTCCTTTCCTCCCCAGTCAAAATACATTTTCCTTCCTCCTCCTCCCTCCCCAATCATGCTCTCCTTCCCTCCTTTCCTCCCCAGTCAAAATACATTTTCCTTCCCTCCCTCCCTTCCCCCAATCATGTTCTCCCTTCCTTCCTTTCCTCCCCAGTCAAAATACATCTTCCTTCCGTCCCTCCCTCCCCCCTAATCATGTTCTCCCTTCCCTCCTTTCCTCCCCAGTCAAAATACATCTTCCTTCCCTCCCTCCTCCCCATCAATCATGTTCTCCTTCCTTTCCTCCCTAGTCAAAAAACATCTTCCTTCCCTCCCTCCTCCCCCCCAATCATGTTCTCCCTTCCCTCCTTTCCTCCCCAGTCAAAATACATCTTCCGTCCCTCCCTCCTCCCCATCAATCATGTTCTCCTTCCTCCTTTCCTCCCCAGTCAAAATACATCTTCCTCCTCCTCCTCCCCCAATCATGTTCTCCCTTTCCTCCTTTCCTCCCCAGTCAAATACATCTTCCTCCCTCCTCCCTCCCCCCAATCATGCTCTCCTTCCTCCTTTCCTCCCCAGTCAAAAACATCTTCCTTCCCTCCCTCCTCCCCCCAATCATGCACTCCTTCCTTCCTTTCCTCCCCAGTCAAAAACATCTTCCTTCCCTCCCTCCTCCCCAATCATGCTCTCCTTCCTTCCTTTCCTCCCCAGTCAAAAACATCTTCCTTCCCTCCCTCCCCCAATCATGCTCTCCTTCCTTCCTTCTTTCCTCCCCAGTCAAAACATCTTCCCTCCTCCCCCCCCAATCATGCACTCCCTTCCTTCCTTTCCTCCCCAGTCAAAAAACATCTTCCTTCCCTCCCGCCTCCCCCAATCATGGTCTCCCTTCCTTTCCTCCCCAGTCAAAAACATCTTCCTTCCTCCTCCTCCCCCGATCATGCTCTCCTTCCTTCCTTTCCTCCCCAGTCAAAAACATCTTCCTTCCTCCCTCCTCCCCCAATCATGCTCTCCTTCCTTCCTTTCCTCCCCAGTCAAAAACATCTTCCTTCCCTCCCTCCTCCCCCAATCATGCTCTCCTTCCTTTCCTCCCCAGTCAAAAACATCTTCCTTCCTCCCTCCTCCCCCAATCATGCTCTCCTTCCTTCCTTTCCTCCCCAGTCAAAAACATCTTCCTCCCTCCTCCCCCCCCAATCATGCTCTCCCTTCCTTCCTTTCCTCCCCAGTCAAAAAACATCTTCCTTCCCTCCCTCCTCCCCCCCAATCATGCTCTCCCTTCTTTCCTTTCCTCCCCAGTCAAAAAACATCTTCCTTCCCTCCCTCTCCCTTCGCTGTCCTCCCTCGAAGAAATTCCTCCCCATCTCTCTCCCTCCTCCGCCATGGCGCTTGTTTTCCCCCTATTTTCTCCTCTCCCACAGCCTCCACATGCTTCCTGCACTCACCACAGGCGGCGCGGAGTGGCTTCTCCAATACGGCGCTCGTCTCGCTCATCTTGGCGGCGTAAAACACGGGGAAAAGGTAGAAATATGGACTCGGCGGCGGCTTGGTTTGGGTCCCCGCCTCTTGGTCTCGGCCTGGGTCTTGGGGCTCGGTACTCCCTTATCTAGGCCTTATTTCTCCTCCTATTCGTCCTCTGTGCTGCTTTTTCACGTGTTTACCTTTCATTGGTGTTACGTTATTTGTGTTCCTTCACTAAAAGGCACAATATTTACCATGGCCGGGGAAATAAAGCGTTTTGTGTGTGTCTATGGCGGTCCTATGGCTTCACCCTTATATATTGCCATTTTCCTCTTCATCCTGGAGATAAATCACATTGTATAATTAAACCAAATCTTTTTCCATACCCACCAGCTCACAAAACCTAAAAACAATACTAAAAACCGGCATTGAATCATGAAATAGCGGTTATGGCGTCATTCTGTGCACTCTATTACAGGCTACAGAGCGTCTGGGAGATGGAGAAGACATGGCGGCGCTCCTCTGAAATATTTAGCTGCTTTCCTTCACGACCCTTTCATTAGTTTTGCTCATTAAATTAAATTATCCTTAAAACTCATACAGTTCACCACCTATTTTGACACCCGCAACATGCATGTAAAGTAATACTATTTTGAATTATGTCCAAAAGAACGCATTCCATGGCTGTAAACTATAATAAAAAGGTCAACAATAAAAAAATAAAAAATACGAAACATTTAAGACACGTCCGATAACCTATGAAAAAGTTTTTGAGTGCAGCAGCCAATGGCATCGTTCCCTTCACCCCCCTCTACCCTGCCCCCTTACTACCTACTCCCTCACCCCCCCTCCCCTTACCCCCTAACCACTCCCTCCTCCCCAAGCACCTTTTATTAAGAAACATTAAAATATCTCCCTTAATTCTCAACCAAACGGAATTTACTCAACGGGAACAGCTTCAGCGTCACATTTTACATCAGGGGAGAGCCACAATCACGAGAATTAGTGGCAAATGGCGCGGTAAACAGCTGAAATGTGAGCAAATTTTCGACAGTTGCTCAGAATCATGGTTATATCTACTTTATCCGTTTATCTATCATAAAGCCAAGACCAGAAATACCTTCCCCGAGTCTTTAGCTTCAGTTGGGTGCCCAGGACAAAGAAAATCACTGAGAGATAAAGCCACACTTTGGCAAACTGTGAAACTTTCTTTATATGAACATAACTCAATTACTAATGGAGCTACACGAATTCTGAAAACAGCAATAGCTTTCTCGTGATCTGGTGCCCAAGATAAGACCTGTTACATTAAGAAAGGCCCCGGAATAAAGGCGTGAGAGGCCGAAAAGGGTTTTGGTATGATTTTACATTATCGCTCATATCTCCGTTATTTTTTGACGTAGATCAAAACCGACACTACCGCTGGATGTTTTGTCGTTTCCTCGAGGTGGCGGTATCTGTAAAACCCCAAAATAACCGTTTTTTGTAAAAAGGTATTCACACCCCGTAGAGTTGCACAATCTTTACAGGTCAATATCTCGGTGGGTAGGCTTCGTATCGCAATTTGGAGGCCAGAAATGGGTTTTTTGGCACGTTTTGCATAAGGAGAGTCCCTATTTGCAAGGAAATAACCCCGATTAACGAAAATGGGTTCTCAGACTTTCGTCAAATTCACTCGCCACCGCCAACTTTACAGGCCAATATCTCAGGAAGTAGCCTTCGAATCGCAATTTGGAGGCCAGAACTGGGCTTTCCGGCACGTTTTACATGAGAAGATTCCACATTTTCAAGGAAATAGCCCCGATTAACGAAAATGGGTTCTCAGATTTTGGTCGAAAAAGAACGTCTTGGCCTCTGAGCTTGAACTTGAACTTGACGGTGCAGCCTCCGCATCCGCCAAATTCCAAAAGCGAAATAGGTTATGAATTGGTTGTACTTTTGGCCTCAGGGGATAGAAGAAGGGTCAGACTACCACCAGGGCCATGAAACTACCCCTGGAAATGCTCAATACCCCTACGAAAGCCTTATCAAATGTCCTCGACGTAACGAAAGACACGTCATAAATGCATTCCCAGGATGAAAGGGAAAGTGAATCACCCTCTGAACAGCGTGCGGAGAGTCCAATAATATTAATAATAATATTAATAATAATAATAATAATAATAATAATAATAATAATAATAATAATAATAATAATAATAATAATAATAATAATAATAATAAATGGTTTATTCATTTTTTGGCAGTGTGTGTGTGTGTGTGTGTGTGTGTGTGTGTGTGTGTGTGTGTGTGTGTGTGTGTACATTCTTTTAACTGTGTGTGTGTGTGTGTGTGTGTGTGTGTGTGTGTGTGTGTGTGTGTGTGTGTGTGTGTGTGTGTGTGTGTGTTTCCATTCTTTTATCTGTGTGTGTGTGTGTGTGTGTGTGTGTGTGTGTGTGTGTGTGTGTGTGTGTGTGTTCATTCTTTTAACTGTGTCTGTGTGTGTGTGTGTGTGTGTGTGTGTGTGTGTGTGTGTGTGTGTGTGTGTGTGTGTGTGTGTGTGTGTACATTCTTTTAACTGTGTATATATTATGTGTGTGTGTGTGTGTGTACATTCTTTTAACTGTGTATATTATGCGCGTGTGTGTGTGTGTGTACATTCTTTTAACTGTGTATGTGTGTGTGTGTGTGTGTGTGTGTGTGTGTGTGTGTGTGTGTGTGTGTGTGTGTGTGTGTACATTATTTTAACTGTGTATATTTTGTGTGTGTGTGTGTGTGTGTGTGTGTGTGTGTGTGTGTGTGTGTGTGTGTGTGTGTGTGTGTACATTCTTTTAACTGTGTATATCATGCGCGCGTGTGTGTGTGTGTGTGTGTGTGTGTGTGTGTGTGTGTGTGTGTGTGTGTGTGTGTGTACATTCTTTTAACTGTGTATTTATGTGTGTGTGTGTGTGTGTGTGTGTGTGTGTGTGTGTGTGTGTGTGTGTGTGTGTGTGTGTGTGTGTGTGTGTGTGTGTGTGTGTGTGTGTGTGTGTGTGTGTAATAATAATAATAATAATAATAAACGGTTTATTTCATGAAGTACCAGGCAGCCCTAGAGCTGAAAATATACATCAATGGAAGATGAAATGAAATGAATGAGACAAATGAACAAAGTAGTATGATCGAAAATAAAAAGGAAAATAGAAATAACAATAATAGCAATAATCATAGTAAAGATAATAATAATAATCACGATAATAATCACGATAATAATAATGATAATAATAATAGTAATCATAATAATAATAATAATAATCATAATAACAACAACAATAAGTCCTAATGAAAAATATTTACAAAACATACAAATTGTGCTGCTCTTAATTTGCATTGTTGATATATTTGACCATCACGGGCACTGCGCTGTTCTTATAGCGGTCAGTCCGTGCCCGTATCAGGGCAATAATGTTGTGGTGTCGCACTGATTGCTGAGGGCGGTTCACTGCGGGTGGGAGGATGTGTCTGTGTCTGGGCTGGTGGAGTAACTTGACTGCGAACCGGTGTAGAAGGGTTTCATAACGGTGTTGTAGCTGGTGAGATGGAAGGAGTCGACGACGTCTTGGCAGCTGATGTAGTGAGGGCCCAGGATGATTTTGCAGGCTCGCTTCTGGACGCGTTCAAGTTGGCGGCGCTGCGTGATGTTGATGGAGGAAGACCACGCTGGGGACGCGTATGTCAGTTTGGGGAGGATGAACGAGGAGTACACGCTCGCCAGCGCACACTCAGGGGACCCCAGCGTTTTTAGTCTCATCATCAGGTACATTTTATAGGTGGCAGATCTGGTGAGCTGG
>NC_066517.1:422126-454626 GCF_024679095.1 Eriocheir sinensis
TTCTTCTTTCAAGCCTATCAAAATGGGTGTACCGCAAGGATCTATCCTAGGACCTATACTTTTTCTCATCTATATTAATGATATTGTCAATGCTAGTAATAAATTTAAGTATACCATTTATGCTGACGACACTAATTTACTATTAGATGATAAAATATAAATAGTTTGCATATAAACATTAATAATGAGCTCAATTCAATTAATATGTGGCTTAAACATAATAAGTTAAGGTTAAATATCACTAAAACAAAATACATTATCTTTCAAAACCGATCAGTCACTACTAACATGCCACCTATAACACTTGAAGGAAAAGTACTTGAACGAGTTTCTTATACTAAGTTTTTGGGCGTTGTCATAGATCAAAATATCAATTGGAAATACCAAATTAATTCTGTTGCAAATAAACTATCTAGGATATGTGGCATACTGTATCGAATAAGAAATAGCCTTACACAAGAAGCACTTATCAGTATTTATTATACACTTTGTTACCCGCATCTCATTTATTGTGTATCTGTGTGGGCGTGTACGTGGCCTTCCTTTCTTAAAAATCTTCAGGTTTCTCAAAATAAGATATTTAGGTGTATGTTTTACATGAACAAGTTTGATTCCACACATAACGTATTTTCCACACATAGATTTCTTAATTTTAAAAACATTCATTGTTATTTTCTACTATTATTTATTTATAAAAACCTCGCACTGATGCATGGAACTCATCCTTTTCAAGTTATTAATACAGTGCATAATACGCGCAGGAACAATATAAATCTTATCTCTCCACAGTTCAGGACAGTTCTTTTCAGAAATAGTATTTTATGCTCAGGACCTCAAGTTTGGAATTCTTTGCCAGTAGAAATAAAAAATCTCCTTAATAGTAATAATTTCTCTCTATTTAAAAAGTCAGTAAAAACACACTTATTTGCAATCCAAAACAATCACGGTTAAAATTATAATTTACTCCTGTAACATGAACACAAATTTACATTATTAAATCTAATCAGTGAATTGCATAGTACTATTGTCCATATTATTTTTATTATTGTTATTATTATTATTATTATTATTATTATTATTATTATTATTATTATTATTATTATTATTATTATTATTATTATTGTTATTATTATTATTATTGTTGATGCTGTTGTAGTTGTTATTATAGTTAACATTTTAGATATAACTATTATAACTTCATCTGGTATTATAGTTAATGTTGTTATTTATTGTATATTTGATTTAGCTTTATGGTTGGGAGCTATCTGCAACCTTTAGAAAGATAATAATAGTACAATGAAATAAATATACAGTCTGTCGGGAAGCTTCAGCTTGACAGGCTAGATTCGTTGCCAGAATTATAATTATAAATATATATATATATATATATATATATATATATATATATATATATATATATATATATATATATATATATATATGTATATATCAATGTGTGTATATTATGGCAATAAACATTACTTACTTACTTACTTACTTACTTACACACACACACACACACACACACACACACACACACACACACACACACACACACACACACACACACACACACACACACACACACACTCTGCCAAAAAATGAATAAACCATCTATTATTATTATTATTATTATTATTATTATTATTATTATTATTATTATTATTACTAGTAGTAGTAGTAGTAGTAGTAGTAGTAGTAGTAGTAATAGTAGTAGACTGAATGACTGACCACCTGACTGACTGACTGACTGACGCGACTTAATTGCTTGCACCAGTCTCTCTCTCTCTCTCTCTCTCTCTCTCTCTCTCTCTCTCTCTCTCTCTCTCTCTCTCTCTCTCTCTCTCTCTTCGTGAAGGAAAAGAAGAAAAAACAAGATAGGAGAATAGAATATGAGAGAGAGAGAGAGAGAGAGAGAGAGAGAGAGAGAGAGAGAGAGAGAGAGAGAGAGAGAGAGAGAGATTTACATAGAAAATCAGACCACACAGACCCCATGGTCCAGACTAGGTGGTCTGTCCTTAAACCTTAGTGATTTTACATTAATCAGAAGGCTCCTAGACGTTGCATTTCTACTCTAGTTGATATTAAGTTGAAGAGAGAGAGGTCAAACTACCACCGGGGTCATCAAACTACCTCCGGGAAGGCCCTTAGCTTCCACTAAAGCCTTGATAAATATATGTTCTTGTGCCCCGAAATGTTCAAAATCTCTCTCTGATGTGTTCTCAAGTTGAAGATATTTGCCGCAAGATAGCGTTCGTTGATGCTGGATTCCTCCATGCCCAGACTCGCAATGTCGTATTCCACAAGAAACATTGCCGTACTTCTCATCCCGCATCCTTGGTTTACGCTCTTAAATCATCGCACCAAAGCCAATAACTACTTGTAATCAAACTTATAAGTAATATTTACGGTGAGACGCTTAATATATGCGATATAACGTTAGTGTAGGTATGACAGGAGGCGTATGTGCGGGGTAGTCTTCGTACAGTGACACCTCGGAGTGGGGCTGAGCAGTGGTAGGCTCGCAATTGCAAAATAGCTCGTAGAGTGATGTTCAACTTGCTTACTATTCCTATATTTCCATCCCTGCCATCGCTTATACGTCATTTTTCCAACTCCAATACACGGAAAAGCATCAGAGCAACACTTTTTAACCAGCAGAAGGCCATATAACAAACAAATAAATGAAATATGACATTCACTCAACTCTTACGTGTTTTAATCCATTGGTCTAATGTGTTATTGTCTTACGGGGGATATTAACCCTCACAAAGATCATAAATGGGGAAAACAACACAAAATAATGCTAAATAATCCGTTCTCCTGCTGTGTATTCCCAAGCGCGCATGCGTAGTGGACTGCAGCGGGAGTTATTTCCACGGGGAGGTATTTCTCGGGAGTGTGTGTACGGTGTAAGGGTGTGTGCGAATGTGTCCCCGTGGGATTAATAATAACAACAATACCACTAATAATGAGGGATGAGGGAAGACAAGTTACCCTTAAGAACTGTATTGCAGAACTCTATCAACCATGTGGACACTCTGGAGGCGATGAGGAGTCTAGGAAATGACCAGTACGAGGTGGAGTTCCAGGGGAGAGATTCTTCCCTCCACCCTTTCCCTCCACCTTTCTCTCCACCTTGCTTCGTCTCTTCCCTCCGTTCCTTTCTCTCCATCTCTCCTCCACCACCTCTTCGTTTCCACTTCTCTCCATCTCTCTCTTCCTTCTCCTCCACCTCTCCGTTTCCACTTCTCTCCATTAGGGATGGGCAAGTACCGTTAATTTGAGTACCGGTAGTACCGATACCGAAAACTCAAGTACCGTTAGTACCGGTACCGGTACCGGCACCCAAAGGAGTTTTTTTTTTCTTAATGACTTCTGATGAAATTCCCAAACAAATTTCCTGTAAAGAAAACCCTCTCTCTTCCTTCAACTAAATATCAACTAGAGTAGAAATGCAACGTTTAGGAACCTTCTGATTAATGTAAAATCACTTAGGTTTAAGGACAGACCACCTAGTCTGTACCATGGGGTCTGTGTGGTCTAATTTTCTATGTAAATCTATGTAAATCTCTCTCTCTCTCTCTCTCTCTCTCTCTCTCTCTCTCTCTCTCTCTCTCTCTCTCTCTCTCTCTCTCTCTCTTTTAGCTCTTCCACAGGGACGGATTGCACCTTTCTCCCATCGGGGCAGCCAGACTCGGAAGGCTCCTCAACGAAGCAGTGCGTGTCATCCGAACAAAAAACGAGTCACGGCCACGTCCCTCCACCCCGCCCGTGTAAATAGACGCCGTGCATCACAACAAACCCGTAACCGTGATCCCGCAAGTACCACCACCTCTATTACCAAGCCTCTAGATAACTTAAAAATCCTTAGTTTCAATGCGCGTAGCCTAAGAAACAAATTTGATGAACTGAGATGTCTTGCTTTAACAGAAAATTTTGACATAATTGCTATAACCGAAACATTTATCGACACCACAAATATTGATTTAAGTTCCGAATACAACATAGATGGCTACAGACTCTTCAACAAAGATCGTGTAAACCGTAGAGGCGGTGGCGTCGCCCTTTATGTCAAAAGCTATTTGCAACCCACTGACAAAACACCAGGAAACAGTAACGTTGAACATTTGTGCGTGCGAGTAAACATTGCAAAAGTCAACTTAAATATATCTGTCACCTACAGACCTCCCGGGCAATCACTCGATGACGACCTTGAAATGTACAGCGTCTTAAGGCAGTCACTTAATAACAGCGACTCACTGATATTAGGAGACTTTAACCTCCCCCATATCGACTGGGCAACACTGTCAGGTACAGAAGGCGAGTCACATAGAATGATCGAATTTCTAGAAGAAAATTATCTAAGCCAAATGGTTTCTGAGCCAACTCGACAAAATAATATACTCGACCTTGTTATAACGACCCAAGATAACCTTGTCAGTAGTGTCACGGTAGGAGAACACCTCGGTTCTTGCGATCATAAATTAGTGCGCGTCGACATTAAAGCTCAATCATCAGTGACTGAAAATAAAGTAAAGGTGCCCAATTTCAAAAGAGCTAACTTCGTAGAAATCCGACAAAACTAACAGAAATACAACTATCAGATGACGGCAACGTAGAGGAAACCTGGCTAAGTTTTAAAATCACTTACTCACTCAGCAGAACACATTCGTCCCCTTGTGCGAGAAGCGAATTAACACTAATAAAAGCCCACCGTGGTTTAACAGCGAAATTAAACAATCAGTCAATGAGAGAAAATTGTTTTACAGGTTAAAGAAAGAACAAAGCACGCCCGAAAACATTAGACTTTATAATGATGCCAGGCGACGAGTAAAAAGACTAGTAGGTCAGGCAAAGCGTAGATACGAAGAAAATATTGCAGCCAACTGTAAAAATAATCCGAAATCTTTCTTCAGTTACATAAACAACAGAAAGGCGATCAAAAGTGGTATTGGACCTTTAACAAACAGCGACGGTGCACTAGTGACTGACAGCCAACACATTGCAAACCTCTTAAACAATTACTTTTCCTCGGTGTTTAATACTAACAGTCTTCCTCTCGCTACCACCAACACCAGTACTATTGTAAATCTCGAGCATGCATTGCCTAATTTTGAAATAACAACCGATGAAGTCCTTAAAGCTCTCCATTCACTTAAAACAAATAAAAGTCCTGGACCTGACAAAGTATATCCAACTCTGCTGAAAGAAACAAAGAGCGAAATACTCTCCTCCCTCACAACCGTATTCAATATGTCCTTGCGACAAGGCATCGTCCCTTCAGATTGGAAAAAGGCTAACGTGACACCGATTTTCAAGAAAGGAGACAAAAAAGTACCAGGTAATTACAGGCCCATTAGTCTAACTTCGGTTGTAGCTAAGCTACTTGAGGGCATAATTAGAGACAAAATTGTGAATTACCTTGAAAGCCACTCATTGATTGGGGACTCACAACATGGCTTCCGAAACAAAAGATCCTGCCTATCAAACCTATTAACCTTTTATAACGACCTCTTCACTGTTTATGACGTAACCAAATCACTGGACGTAGTCTATCTTGATTTCCAGAAAGCGTTTGATAAAGTCCGCATCATAAATTACTTTACAAATTAAAGCAAATAGGTATTGACGGTCAAGTAAACCAATGGATCGCGAATTGGTTGAGCAACAGACAACAAAGAGTAGTGATTGACGGATTTAACTCAGAGTGGGCGCCTGTCACTAGTGGCGTCCCTCAGGGCTCGGTCCTTGGCCCAGTGCTCTTCATTATTTACATCAACGACGTGGATGTTGGACTCAATAACCGCATTAGTAAATTTGCAGACGACACAAAGATTGGCAACTCGGTTCTCACTGACGAAGACAGGCAAAGCCTCCAAGAGGATTTGCACAAAATTTCAGCTTGGTCGGATAGATGGGATATGCCCTTTAACGTAGACAAGTGCCAGGTCCTTCAAGTTGGAACGAGGAATAAGAAGTTCGAATACGAAATGCGCGGCGTTAAACTCAAAAGCGTTCAATGCGTCAAAGACTTGGGGGTCAAAATCGCGTCAAACCTCAAATTCTCACAGCAATGCATCGATGCAGCAAATAAAGCGAACAGAATGTTGGGCTTCATTAAAAGAAACTTTGTATTCAAGAATAAAGATGTAATACTCGCTCTACAACAGTTTAGTCAGACCCCACTTGGAATATGCGGTACAGTTTTGGTCTCCCCACCATGCAAAGGATATTGCTAAATTAGAAGGTGTTCAGCGTCGGGCAACGAAAATGATCCCTTCCTTGCGCAACAAATCCTACGAAGAAAGGCTTTCTACCCTTAACATGTTCTCTCTTGAGAAACGTCGCCTCCGAGGAAAACTGATCGAATGTTTTAAAATACTTAATGGTTTCACGAATGTAGACAGATCAACATTGTTTATGATCGATGACACTTTGCGCACGAGGAACAATGGCGTAAAACTCAGATGTAGACAAGTAAATTCAGACTGCACCAAATTTTTCTTCACCAACGTTGTAGTGCGAGAATGGAATAAGCTTCCACCGTCAGTGGTCCAGTGTAACACGATTGACTCCTTCAAAAATAAGCTCGACCGTCACTTCCTTCAACTTAATATCAACTAGAGTAGAAATGCAACGTTTTGGAGTCTTCTGATTAATGTTGTAAAATCACTTAGGTTTAAGGACAGACCACCAAGTCTGGGGCCGTATACACAAATATTCTAAGAATAATACTAAGCCTTGCACTTAACAACTTTTAGCTAAGCATAGGCCCTTAAGTATTACTTAGAATTCCCCTTAGCGGACTCTAAGCTAAGTATTTTTAGAGCAAAATACCGGTATGAAGTGCATCGCATAGCAAAACGACAACTTGCAAAAGCATTGTATATAGCTACCACAGGACATATTATGCAAAGATGAAATAGCTATAATGAATTCAACACGTTATCTATCTGTACACAAAAGCTTGTTTGGAAACAATAGACACATCAATGGAGTAAATGACCGACATAAACGAGCCTTCTTCTTCTTCCTCTTGTGGTCTTTATTGCCTATGATCGTTATAAAGGTGCATCTTTTCATGTTTCCGGTGTACCTCCACTATTCTTTTATGTGTTTTGGTAAAATATGTATATTACTGCCCTGACGTCGTCTCCTCAGCCGCCGGTGACAACAAAGGCGTAGCGCGAAGCGTATCACACGGAATTACCAAATAATAAAAGTAAACAAGTCAAAAACAAACTAAATCTAACCAGGCCTGCCGAAACCTAACTATGCCTAGCCTATGACCAACCTAACCTGACCCCTCTACCGCCAAAATGCAATGTGCTAAGATGCGTTAATTCACACTCCTCAATAGTTTGAAGTTTCTTCAATATTCAAGCTGTTTGTCACTGTACTGTATTCAGAGACCAACATACAGCACATAATGCATTAGCCTCACGTGAGATGGCTACCATAATTTCAGACTCGTGTGTTCAGTGACTTTCTTGTTTATTTATTTTTATATATATCAACTTTCAGTCAGGTTACTCTGGTATATCTTTGCCTCAGTGGGTCAAGGCACACAATCATTAGTACTATTATAAAATGTTCTTATGTTTCCCGAGCTTCTACACCTATCTGATGTACTATAGATAGGTATAGGTACTTCTCCATTCACAGAGGCCACTTTTCTCAACTATCTTTGACAGGTCTCCCATTCACATTGTTTCACTCTGCTCCAGTGTCATCATATGCTTTCCCTCTCTGTATATTTCCTTTCTCCAAAGGGGATTGTCTTCAATTTCCAGTGTTATATTAATTTGGCCCACCGGTGTTCACTCATTTCCTCTCTTTGAAACTCAGCTTCCCCTTTGTTAACCTTTCTCAGAAGCTTCACCCCATTTCCCCTGAGAGCATGTGAACACTATCATGCCAACTGGTCTTGAATGACTTCTAATCTCCCGACATCTCAAGTGTTAGTTTTGCTGACCCATACAAGATAGCTGTGGGGTTACTATAGCACTTTCCCCATCCAAAAGCAACTTCCATATTCATACTGGCTAATTTCCCTTCTCTACCACTGATGTTAACACCCGTCATTTTCCTTACCTTGGCTTCATTCAGTTTTCTTTGTGCTTTCTCCTATGGCCTCCTTGCTTATCTCAAATACTAAATAACCATGTGTTTCTATTACCTCTAAGATATTGTTTCCCAGCACCCGCTGTCCTACTGCTGGTGTGAATTTCCATTATTATGTTTAAAGATAAGTTTCCATTCCATACCAGTCATTTAGGATCAGGCAAAATCCTTCCACTAATACTACATCATCTGCATAACCCAGGCAAAGCAATACAACTTCTGATGTGTGGGGCTTTATTACTTTTGCCTATATCCACATATACACTTGGAGGAGGGGGAATGATTATGAGCAGAAAGGATTGATTGATTATGTGGCAGTAGATGGAAGACTGAGAAAGGATATCTGTGACGCGAAGGTAGTAAGCGGGATGTTCGATGGCTCTGACCATCTTGCAAAAGTGGGTGTTTGAAAAGAAAGGTGAAGTAAAAAAGGAGATACTGAAGATAGAAAAGTTACAGGAAAAAAGAAATAAAAGATGAGTATAACATGAAATGGCAGAGGCCTTAAGTGAATAATGGGAGTGTGATAGTACAGATACTGAAAAAGTTTTTAGAACATTTAAAGAAGTAGTGTTAACTACAACAAAAAAGTGGTAGGGATGAAAGTGGTGAGAGATGGAAAAAGAAAAGGAAATTCATGGTGGACAGAAGAGATAAGGAGGATAGTAAAAGAGAAAAGGGAACTTTTTTAAGAAAACTTAAGAAAGAAATGTGGCTGAGCAAGTAAAAAGGGAAAGGAAAAAGAAATATAGAGAATGCAAAATGAAATTAAAACAAGCAATAAAAGAAAGTAAGAAGAGAGTTGGTGAAGACTTTGGAAAAGACTAAGTGAAAAATATAAAGGGAACAGGAAATCATATTGGAAAGAAGTAAAAAATTAAAGAAAAGCATCACCCCAATAATATCTCCCCAAGGAAAATTAATGAAGTTATGGGTGAGAATGGAAAGATGTTGAAAGACGGGGAAGCTGTGAAAGAGACATGGAGAGAATATTTCAAAAACTTAATGAATTTTTTTGATGGACATCCAGCAGCTGTTACAGCAACAGTTTTGAGCGGAGGTAGAGGAGGAGTATATAAAGAAAGAAGTAATATAACATATGAAGAAGTAAATCAGGCATTAAAAAGATTAAAAAATGGAAAAGCAGCAGGAACTGATGGAATCAATCAAAGATTTTCCTTCAGGATGGTAGGAGAAAAAATAATAGCAAAAGGAAAGAAACTATACGCTGCCTTCATGGACTTTGAAAAAGCTTATGACAGATTCGATTGGATTGCATTGTGGGATGTTTTAAAGATTTATGGTGTGGGAGGAAAACTGGTTAGTGCAATAAAGTCTTTCTATGAGGATGCATCTGCATGTGTCAAAATTGGTGGAGAAACAAGTGAACATTTTGAGATAAAAGGTAGGATTAGGGCAGGGGCGTGTCATGTCACCATGGTTGTTCAATATTTATATGGATGGTGTCATGAGAGAAATAAAGGGCAAAGTTGGAGTAAAAATGTACGCTGAGGGAAGGCAGTGGGTGCTGAATTCAATCCTGTTTACTGATGACACGGTGCTCATTGCAGAAAATGAAAGTGACTTACAAAACTTGGTCAGTGATTTTCATAGCGTCTGTAAAAGGAGAAAGCTGAAAGTAAATGTCAACAAAATTAAAGTGATGGTTTGTGAGGTGAGTAGAAGTGAAGTTGTAGATTTTGTATGCCCATATAGAGTGGGAACTGAATGTGAAAAAGAATGCAAAATAATTCTGAATGGTGAAGAAATGGAGGAGGTCAATGAGTTTAAGTACCCTGGATCAGTTATCAGTTGAAAATACAATAATAGTACCAACCCTCACATATGCAAGTGAAACATGGGCCTTGAATGAAAGTCAGAGGTCTAGAGTGCAGGCAGTGGAAATGAGTTATTTGAGGAGTGCTTGTGGTGTGAGTAGAATGGATGGAATAAGTAATGAAAGTGTGTATGAGCGTTTGGAATGTGTCACGGGGGTGAAGGGAATAAGTGACTTTAAAGTGGTTTGGCCACATGGAGCAAATGGAGGAGAGTAAGATGACCAGAAGGGTGTATGTGAGATTGAGGAGGGAATGTTAGAGGACGACCTCCAGTGAAATGGAGAGATAGGGTGCAGGAGTACGTTAGGGAGAAGGATGAGAGATCCTTGAGAAACTTTGAGCAGGCAAGGAGGGAGTGTCCGGATAGAGAAAGATGGAAACTTCTGCCGTGGCCATCCCCTGGTGGGAGCTCCTAAGAGCAGGCATTGATGGGATGATGATGATGAATGAATTGAGAGGAATCACAGCAGAAATGTTGAAGTGTGGAGATGAAGTTACTATATGAATGGTCAAGATATGTGAAGTGGCCTGGGAAGGGGGGGGGGAGGTCCCAGCAGACTTGACAAAAGCCATCATGGTCCCAGTTTACAAGGGGAAGGGCAGGAGAGGGGAGGTGGGAGTTGTAGGGGTATAAGTCTGCTGAGTGTAGGCTACCTGGAAAGGTATATGGAAAAGTCCTAATTGAGACTGCGCAAAGACTTACAGAAGAGAAAATCAGTGAAGAACAAGGAGACTTTAGGAAGGGAAGAGGATGTGTGGATCAGATATTTTCCTTCAGTATGGTGTTTTATTAGAAAAAATATTAGCAAAAGGAAAAAATACTATGCTGCCTTCATGGATCTAGTTATTCTAAAGAAAGTTTATGACAGAGTCGATTGGCTGGCATTGTGGGACGTCTTAAAGATATATATGTCATCATGGTTGTTCAATATTTATATGGATGGTGTTATGAGAAATGAAGGGCAAAGTTGGGGAAATTGAAGTAAAAATGTATGCTGAGGGAGGGAGGGAAGTGGGTGATGAATTCAATCTTATTTGCTGATGACACGGTGCTCAATGCAGAAAATGAAAGTGACTTACAAAATTTGGTCAGTGTTTTTGATAGTGTATGTAAAAGGAGAAAGTTGAAAGTAAATGTCAACAAAAGTAGTGATGGTTTGTGAGCGGAGTAGAAGGGAGGTTGTAGAGTTTGTATGCCCATATAGAGTGGGCATTGAATGTGAAAAAGAATGCCAAATAATTTTGAATGGTGAAGAAATGGAGGAGGTTAACGAGTTTAAGTACCTTGGATCAGTTATGTGTAAGCATGGTGGTACAGAAGAAGAGAAAAGAGAAAGGGCATTGCAAGGATTGACTGATTGGAGGAGAAGCTGCGGATCCATCTCTGGCATGCCATCTCATTGTTGGGGGCTGAATTTCTCCATGGCATGGACTGGACCTCTGCCGGACAGCTGGAGAAAGCTGCCATGGCACAAACCCGACTGATGGAGACAACTGATTTCTTCTTCCACATCATGTTTGGCCCTGAAATATGAGTACAAGTTCAAATAAACAACATAATATATATATATATATATATATATCTATATATATATATATATAGATATATATATATATATATATATATATATATATATATATATATATATATATATATATATATATATATTAATTGGGATGTTTTTCTTGATTAGTGTACTATACTAAAAGAGGTTAACATGGTAGCTGCAGGGATCATGTTTCTTAAAGGCCCCTCCGAGCGAGAAAAATGAGAAAAAATCATCACTCACGCAAACCATTTCATAATATATATCAACACACTTGTGATCAGTTTATGCATCATCTATTTTGGGGTTTATATCATGACAAAATGTGGCCCATCGCTGGTACACGGTAAAGCCACAAATTTGGCCTGTTGCTGCTACCAGGTTAAGTTGGACTATGAATGGACAGATGTTGTTTTAAGAGCATCTGAAATAAACTTATGGGACTGATATATGATAATTAAATCTGTGATATTTATTAAGATGTGTCCAGTGATTTAATTGGCAAAGAATTGCAAAACACAAGCTAAGAAAATAAAAGTACTGAACTGATTGACGTATCGACACGGGAAATGGCCATCGGAGAAATAAGAATGGATTAGTAATTAATATACCCGAAGCAAGAACTAAAAGACATTGCATCGACATAAGTATGTGATAGAATAACAGGCATTATCTACATGAGTTATTTACTGCACAGTGCACACTATATGGGCTGGCAACATTGTCTTATTTTCTAGCAATTGAAGTTGCTTATATTGTGCATTATATTCTTGCATGGGAATGACTGCTTGATGCTGGATGATAAAAACTAAATGATTAAACAATAATGTTATGTGGCGAATACCAGCTTGAGGTCACTCTAGGTCTAGGAGGACTTGCTCGTTGTTGTCAATGTCATCACGATCACTGCAAATAGATACATTACAATTAGAAATGCTTTGGTACCTGCCCTATATCTATATCTATACTTGTCCAGAAGTCAAAACTCTTGACTCATGGACCAATTTGCAATTTTTTTTGTTCAAAAAGCATTGTTGATTGACTTTCATAGCTATTTGGGAGTAAGACTAAGAATAATCATAAAATTCACTTTTAGATCTTCATAAGAAAGGAAGCTGCAAATAACAAAAGCCATAATATACTGTGAACTAATTAATTTTAAATGTGAAAAAAAAGACACGACCAAAACAAATTAAACAATACTCCAATGCTAGCTAGCATGGGTATTAGTATCATTTTGCAACACCCAGGGATTCCTGGGAGGTATTTTACAGGAAGGATAGCTACCGTTCGTTAAGTAGGATCAATGAGGTTAGGTGACGTTTATAATTTTTTGTTAAGTTAAAATAAGGCAACATTCTGAATGATAGTTAGTTTGGTAAAAAATTTACGTCCAAAATCAAAATGTTTGTTTAAAAAATAGTCAGTAACACAAATCGGAAATTTATCTGAGTTAGGAGAGGTGAACTTATATTAAGTTAGGTATGTCAGAGCAAGGTTTTTAAACAAGTTGATTTAGGATTAAAGGAAAAAAGTCATAAGTGATGCAAGCTTGAGTACTAGAGCAAGTTCGGTTTAAGAGCTACCGGTACATCAAATTGATTTGGTTTGGTTACTAAAAATAAGCAAAGGAAGGTAATTTTGTTAGGACACTTCTGACATTTAAGTTAGGTTAAAAATATCAACTTTTCTAAATAATTGCTGATTTGGTTAAAACTGGCCATCTTAAATAACAGATTAAGTTGAAATAACTATATGTCAATGATAAATTTACCCAGGTTAGGTTTGGTTTATCGTTGCTGGGAGGTTAGTCAAGTAAAAATTAAATAACAGACACTAGTGACCCAAATAGGTATTGTTTAGGGTTTGGTAAGTTTGGTGGGAAACGTTTGTTGAAGTCAGTCACAAGATTAACAGGTGTGTTAGGTTTAAAGAGTTGAATATTGTAAAGGATAAGTCTGGCGAGGTAAAATATTGGCTCACCTGTGTTCGTTCCTTGGGCAGGAGTCTGTGGCTGCCGGTGTTGATCACAGATAAGATACACGTGCACCAGTGATGACTGGACCTTCACAGACTACCTAAGGTGAGTGATAACAGACACTGGATGCCCTCCAGGCGAGGGCTGGGGCTGTATAACGCCAGCCACACACTGCGGCCCGCGGGGCTTCCGGCAAGGTTACTCCCAGGGCTCCTTGTGTGACAGCCTGTGGATGGTGGCAGGCGGTCACCAGCCATCGCTTGGAGGGTCTCCAGTGTCTGTTATCACTCAATCTCTGTCAGTCTGTGAAGGTTGCACCTGCATTTTACCTGTCAGCGAACACCACTTCAGTCGTGATGGCCATGTAGGTGTTTCCAAGGTCCGCCTCGCCGAACCACTCATCTCAGCACGGTCAGCACAGTCCACAGATATTTCAGGATGAGTTTCAAATCATTACACGCCTCCAATTCGTCTAGACGAGGCAGATATATTAGGAGGTGATGCCTTTCATCCCGCTGTAATCCACCATGTTGCAATACTTATGCATTTTTAACGGTGCTAAGGGAGCCCCTTCCCCGCCTTAAATTTTCCGCCCGCTAAGTGCTCCAGCTCCAGCGCTAAGCGGCCCAGCGCAATTTTAAGTAGAAAACTTAACGATTCTTTGCCGTTAAGTGCACTTAGCGATGCTAAGAACTTTTGTGTATACCGCCCCAGGTCTCCCATTCACATTGTTTCACTCTGCTCCAGTGTCATCATATGCTTTCCCTCTCTGTATATTTCCTTTCTCCAAAGGGGATTGTCTTCAATTTCCAGTGTTATATTAATTTGGCCCACCGGTGTTCACTCATTTCCTCTCTTTGAAACTCAGCTTCCCCTTTGTTAACCTTTCTCAGAAGCTTCACCCCATTTCCCCTGAGAGCATGTGAACACTATCATGCCAACTGGTCTTGAATGACTTCTAATCTCCCGACATCTTAAGTGTTAGTTTTGCTGACCCATACAAGATAGCTGTGGGGTTACTACTTTCCCCATCCAAAAGCAACTTCCATATTCATACTGGCTAATTTCCCTTCTCTACCACTGATGTTAACACCCGTCATTTTCCTTACCTTGGCTTCATTCAGTTTTCTTTGTGCTTTCTCCTATGGCCTCCTTGCTTATCTCAAATACTAAATAACCATGTGTTTCTATTACCTCTAAGATATTGTTTCCCAGCACCCGCTGTCCTACTGCTGGTGTGAATTTCCATTATTATGTTTAAAGATAAGTTTCCATTCCATACCAAAGTCATTTAGGATCAGGCAAAATCCTTCCACTAATACTACATCATCTGCATAACCTAGGCAAAGCAATACAACTTCTGATGTGTGGGGCTTTATTACTTTTGCCTATATCCACATATACACATGGAGGAGGGGGAATGATTATGAGCAGAAAGGATTGATTGATTATGTGGCAGTAGATGGAAGACTGAGAAAGGATATCTGTGACGCGAAAGTAGTAAGGGATGTTCGATGGCTCTGACCATCTTGCAAAAGTGGGTGTTTGAAAAGAAAGGTGAAGTAAAAAGGAGATACTGAAGATAGAAAAGTTACAGGAAAAAGAAATAAAAGATGAGTATAACATGAAATGGCAGAGGCCTTAAGTGAAAAATGGGAAAGTGTGATAGTACAGATACTGAAAAAGTTTTTAGAACATTTAAAGAAGTAGTGTTAACTACAACAAAAAGTGGTAGGGATGAAAGTGGTGAGAGATGGAAAAAGAAAAGGAAATTCATGGTGGACAGAAGAGATAAGGAGGATAGTAAAAGAGAAAAGGGAACTTTTTAAGAAAACTTAAGAAAGAAATGTGGTTGAGCAAGTAAAAAGGGAAAGGAAAAAGAAATATAGAGAATGCAAAATGAAATTAAAACAAGCAATGAAAGAAAGTAAGAAGAGAGTTGGTGAAGACTTTGGAAAAGACTAAGTGAAAAATATAAAGGGAACAGGAAATCATATTGGAAAGAAGTAAAAAATTAAAGAAAAGCATCACCCCAATAATATCTCCCCAAGGAAAATTAATGAAGTTATGGATGAGAATGGAAAGATGTTGAAAGACGGGGAAGCTGTGAAAGAGACATGGAGAGAATATTTCAAAAACTTAATGAATTTTTTTGATGGACATCCAGCAGCTGTTACAGCAACAGTTTTGAGCGGAGGTAGAGGAGGAGTATATAAAGAAAGAAGTAATATAACATATGAAGAAGTAAATCAGGCATTAAAAAGATTAAAAAATGGAAAAGCAGCAGGAACTGATGGAATCAATCAAAGATTTTCCTTCAGGATGGTAGGAGAAAAAATAATAGCAAAAGGAAAGAAACTATACGCTGCCTTCATGGACTTTGAAAAAGTTTATGAAAGATTCGATTGGATTGCATTGTGGGATGTTTTAAAGATTTATGGTGTGGGAGGAAAACTGCTTAGTGCAATAAAGTCTTTCTATGAGGGTGCATCTGCATGTGTCAAAATTGGTGGAGAAACAAGTGAACATTTTGAGATAAAAGGTGGGATTAGGGCAGGGGCGTGTCATGTCACCATGGTTGTTCAATATTTATATGGATGGTGTCATGAGAGAAATAAAGGGCAAAGTTGGAGTAAAAATGTACGCTGAGGGAAGGCAGTGGGTGCTGAATTCAATCCTGTTTACTGATGACACGGTGCTCATTGCAGAAAATGAAAGTGACTTACAAAACTTGGTCAGTGATTTTCATAGCGTCTGTAAAAGGAGAAAGCTGAAAGTAAATGTCAACAAAAGTAAAGTGATGGTTTGTGAGGGGAGTAGAAGTGAAGTTGTAGATTGTGTATGCCCATATAGAGTGGGAACTGAATGTGAAAAAGAATGCAAAATAATTCTGAATGGTGAAGAAATGGAGGAGGTCAATGAGTTTAAGTACCCTGGATCAGTTATCAGTTGAAAATACAATAATAGTACCAACCCTCACATATGCAAGTGAAACATGGGCCTTGAATGAAAGTCTGAGGTCTAGAGTGCAGGCAGTGGAAATGAGTTATTTGAGGAGTGCTTGTGGTGTGAGTAGAATGGATGGAATAAGTAATGAAAGTGTGTATGAGCGTTTTGGAATGTGTCACGGGGGTGAAGGGAATAAGTGACTTTAAAGTGGTTTGGCCACATGGAGCAAATGGAGGAGAGTAAGATGACCAGAAGGGTGTATGTGAGATTGAGGGAGGGAATGTTAGAGGACGACCTCCAGTGAAATGGAGAGATAGGGTGCAGGAGTACGTTAGGGAGAAGGATGAGAGATCCTTGAGAAACTTTGAGCAGGCAAGGAGGGAGTGTCCGGATAGAGAAAGATGGAAACTTCTGCCGTGGCCATCCCCTGGTGGGAGCTCCTAAGAGCAGGCATTGATGGGATGATGATGATGAATGAATTGAGAGGAATCACAGCAGAAATGTTGAAGTGTGGAGATGAAGTTACTATATGAATGGTCAAGATATGTGAAGTGGCCTGGGAAGGGGGGGGGGAGGTCCCAGCAGACTTGACAAAAGCCATCATGGTCCCAGTTTACAAGGGGAAGGGCAGGAGAGGGGAAGTGGGAGTTGTAGGGGTATAAGTCTGCTGAGTGTAGGCTACCTGGAGAGGTATATGGAAAAGTCCTAATTGAGACTGCGCAAAGACTTACAGAAGAGAAAATCAGTGCCTCTGGTACTGGGTATTGCAACATAGGTGCTGGCCCTTTGACGGACCCCTTGTGCTTAGCACAAACGACGCAATGTGCGACATGTTTTTCTACATCAACCCGTAATGTGGGCCAGTAGAATTTTCGTCTGGTGACAGATAGCGTCTTGTCTCTTCCTGGGTGACCCGCAATGGGAGTGTTATGGACCAGCTTAAGCGTCACGGGGACGTATATGTCTGGGATGACCAGTTGGTCTATAGGTACCGGTTTGGTTGGCCATGACCTACAAAGGAGGTTGTCCTCTGATAGGAAGAATTGTGAAAAGGGAACTGGCAATTCAGGAAGGTTTGATTCGTCTCCCGACTCGAGGGCGTAAATTAACCTCTTCCACACAGGGTGGTCACGCTGAGCAGTGTGTAGCTCAGGTGAAGTGAAGTTGTGGATGACCTCTGGGGTGGTAATCGCGCCTATCGGAACATTCCGAGATAAGGCATCTGCGACCACATTTGTTTTCCCGGTGATGTATTTTATCTCCGGATTGTATGCTTGGATCGATAAGAACCATCTTGCCAGACGAACGTGTAGTTTTTTAACCTTGAAACGATCAGTTATGGCCGCGAGGTCCGTAAACACCAAAATTTTGTACCCCATCACAATGTCACGAAAATGCTTAAGAGCCAACACAATGGCAAGAGCCTCTAGGTGGGTAACAGAATAGTTCTTTCCGGAGCTGTAAGTACTCGACTGGCGAACGCTATCACATGCTTTTGCCGGATATATCTGTTTGCATCAGCGCGGCTCCTACTCCACTAGCCGAAGCGTCGGTACAAAGCTGAAAGGGGTCCTTGAAATCCGGAAAGACAAGGACCGGAGCCCGTGTAAGCGCTTTCTTTAAATCCTCAAAACTCGTTTGTTGAGCTGGGAGCCACTGAAATGGTACGTCTTTCTTTAAAAGATGCGTTAGGGGACTCGCGCGAGCTGCGAAGTCCTTAATGAAAGGCCTGTAATAACCTGCGACACCCAAGAAAGACCGTACCTTGTCCGCAGACGTAGGCTGAGGAACTCGGCAATAGCCTTTATTTTGTCGTCCACTGTATGGATGCCGAATTCGTCCACGACATGCCCCAAGAACTTGATCCGAGGCTTTAAAATTCACATTTGGTGATTTTGAGCTTTAATCCGACTTCTTGAAGTCTGTGTAGGACTGCTTTAGTGTTTCCATGTGAGCATGCACGTCTTTAATTGCTATGCTGATGTCGTCTAAATACACATAGACAGATTTGACCAGCAAGTAACCAAAAATACTGTTCATTGTCCTTTGTAAATTCAATTGAGATCCATTGATCCCGAACGGCATCATCTTCAACTCATAGTGGCCACGAGGCGTGCTGAAAGCCGTTATTTCACGTGACTCGGGGCCATGGGCAGTTGCCAGTAGCCACTGAACAGATCAAGACTCGTAAAGACTTTATTTCCTCTACCGAGACACATCAGAAGATCTCTAAGAAAGGGAAGCGGAAAATGATCATCCACGGTCGCGGTGTTCACACGCCGGAAATCAATCACAGGACGATAAGAGCCGTCTTTCTTTGGAACCAGGAACAAGGGCGAATTCCACGGGAATTCGATTCTTTGATGACACCTTGTTCTAACATTTCAGAGATAAGTTGTTGCACCACCTCCCTCTGACAGTGGGGAGCTTGTACGCATTGATATATACAGGATTTGTATTGGGTTTTAACTTAATGTGGTGTTCAGCACACTGCGTAACTCCAAGCGGCTCGCCTGGTAGAGCAAGCGCACCCGATAATGTTCCAGAAGCTGGACTAAGGTTGGATTAATTTCGGAATAGTGTGCAACTTTTAGGAACGCCTCTAAATTAGCTGTGTCTTGTTCGGGAGAAGCCTGACACGCCGAGGTTATGCCTGAGACTTGGGCTGAAGGGTATTCAGCTGGTTCCGGGGCGACATTTCTCCCATACACTAGACACTGGCATAATCGAACACCGTGTTTTAAGGATACAGGGGATCCAGACGTGTTTATTACCAATGCCTCTGCAAAACCTCCTCCTTGACTGTTGCAAGAGTTACCTCCACCGTCACGCGGTGTACGTGAGAACTCCGTCGATACACACATCACTGCCCGTCGGAGGGGCGTTAGGCAAACAGATTTTAACAAGTTTTGCAGGACGATCCGGAACTATATGAGGACCTTCTACGACTGCCGTTACTGTCCGCCACAAGTCTGCAATGGTTTCGTGTGGTTTGACCGTAAGAGGTGACACTTGGGCGGTGGCAGTCCCTGAGTCTGTGGTGGGTTGGTCATTTTCCACCTCTGAGGGTGAGATTACAGTTGACAGAGGCGATGAATTGACCATCCCCTATATGCGTCGGCCTTGATACACGATCGCGTTGCTTACAGGGTTTATGGCGATGTGCAGGTCTTTCATGGCGTTTAATCCTAAGATCCCATCCACAGGTAAAGCAAACCTGCTAGAGACATAAAAGAAATCTCGAAAGGGACATACTTTTTCATGTAAGCTGACTGTTAGTGGTACTCGCCCAAGGATTCCCAAAATGGTGCCCGTCACGCCTACCACATTCAGGTCGTTCTCTTGGAGCGGCCAATTTTCCCCACTCGCTTGTCGTGGCAGTGACCTGTAAGCGGAGTCGGATATGACATTGACCGTGGCACCTGTGTCAACCGCTAAGGTGAGGGAAGTGTTGCCCACCTTGCAAGGGAGGGCAATTATGCTTGTCCGTCCCAAGGCGGCAATGACGGAGTCAAGTTGCTCCCAATTAGTATTTTCCTTAAGGGACACTTGGATGTACGCCTCGGGGCTGTCACGAAGTCATGTCTTTTTATTCTGAGAAGAGGAGTGTGGTTTACTGTCCGCTGAGGACTTGTACTTCTGTTCCTCCTTGGCCTTTTGTATTGCAGAACAACTGTCTGAATCATGAAAACAATTCCCGTGGATATGGCAAAAGGCAGCCTTCCGCTGATGGTTTGGCCTAGGGTTCCTGTGTGATGAATGATGCCCGCCCCTGTAACCTCCTGACCTCCTATCTGAGCCCCGTCATGAATGTGTTGATTCCCTACGTTTCGCGAAGCAAGAATGTTCAGAATGTCCTGATTGCTTGCAAAAACTACAGGTGAGAGAGACCTTACTTTGAGCCTGTAATACTGCGGCTGGTGCGAGGGGATGCTGGTGAGGGTGTCCTTGAACCTTGAGTGGGTTGTAAGTATGCAGACGAACCCGGGGGTGAACGAATTCTGCGGCCTGTAATTGATAAATAATGAGTGCCTGAACAGAAGATTACCTTAGTAAATTCACCGGTTGTGGTATCGTGTTCCAGTCCCTCTTCACTTGAAGGACGAGCCAACTGTTTAAAGGTGTCGCCGAGTTTAGCGAGAGTGTCTTTGTTCATACTATGGTGTAAATCATTTACAAAATATGAGCATATGTTGATAGCTGTAAATATGAACCAATAAACGGAACGTGTAGGAATGAATAGTTTGCATTGAAACCCTAAAAAGGTAAGAAAGAATGGCTAGCAAGGTGCCTGTATAGACGTAATAGAAGTTAAGGTTATAATGGAATGCCCTAATGATATGGGTATAATGAAAGAAGAACTATATAAACAAAGTGGAATGTTAAATGAGTATACCATTGAAGCTCACGTTTTCTCTCGAGCGGTGAAAAGAAAACGGAGGCAGGGCACACTGATGAAGATTAACTTTGATAAGGGAACTCACACTATACTCAATAGACTCGCTAGCAAACTATAAGAAAGAATCAATATCGTATGGGAATGAACGTTACTCTCACAATTATGACTGAAGAACAGTGTTAGGAACACAGAAATAAAAAAATCGTGCCTCTGCACAGATAATAATGAAAATGAGCCGAGTCGGCAAATTTGGACAAGAATGGAATATCCACAAATACCAAGATTAATCAGCTGATGTAGTGGAGAGGGCGACGGCTTGTGATGCCCTGGGTGACGTGCAGTCGTTGTAGGCGCGTCAGGAAACCTCGGCCGCGGCCACAGCGGCGGTGAGAGGTGAGGGATGGGCTGACATCGGAGGACTCGCCATGGAGGTTGAAAAACTGCTGACCCAGCAAAATGAGCGGCCGCGGTGCGCGGCTGGGAGCTGGTACACTGCCGCCAGACGTATGATGGCCGCGTCGTCCTTGTTGTAGTAAGAGATGGGCGGCGGTGGCAGACAAGACGACTTGGGTGTGTAACCTCTTGAGAAGACGCCTTGCAAGAAACGGTAGTGGGAACAGCTTGCAGTCACCGGGAGATGTCCGCGGGTACCCTTGCTGACTGTTTGCCGGAAGAGGTTTGGGCCGATGCTCCCGGCAGCGGCGGTGGTGCCGCCAGCTGTGGAGCGAGGGCATGCGGTGTCCCAAGGTCAGCGGGCGTGCCTCCTCGTTGCAGGTGTGAATACCTCTGCCGTATCGTGGAGTGGCTTGCAGGGTACGTAGCAGTGCTGGCTTGAAGCGGGGAGCGGCTTGTGATTGTGGCCCTCGCTATCGGCTGCGTAGGCCTGTGGGTGTGCTCGGGGCTTGTAGGCTTGACGCCTGTAGAGTTGCTTGAAGCTGGTGTGCTCGAGGCTTGTAGGCTGTAGAGCCTGTAGGCTTGTAGCTGGTGTGCTCGAGGCTTGTAGGCTGGACGCCTGTAGAGTTGCTTATAGCTGGTGTGCTCGAGGCTTGTAGATGGCGCCTTGTGAGTTGCACGTAGGTGGCGACTTGTGAGATGCTTGTTCCTGGCGCCGTGTGAGTTGCACGTAGGTGGCGACTTGTGAGATGCTTGTAGCTGGCGCCATGTGAGTTGCACGTAGGTGGCGACTTGGGAGATGCTTGTAGCTGGCGCCTTGTGAGTTGCACGTAGGTGGCGACTTGGGAGATGCTTGTAGCTGGCGCCATGTGAGTTGCACGTAGGTGGCGACTTGGGAGATGCTTGTAGCTGGCGCCTTGTGAGTTGCACGTAGGTGGCGACTTGGGAGATGCTTGTAGCTGGCGCCTTGCGAGCTGCGTAGGTGGCGACTTGGGAGATGCTTGTAGCTGGCGCCTTGTGAGTTGCACGTAGGTGGCGACTTGGGAGATGCTTGTAGCTGGCGCCTTGTGAGTTGCACGTAGGTGGCGACTTGTGAGATGCTTGTAGCTGGCGCCATGTGAGTTGCACGTAGGTGGCGACTTGTGAGATGCTTGTAGCTGGCGCCTTGTGAGTTGCACGTAGGTGGCGACTTGTGAGATGCTTGTAGCTGGCGCCTTGTGAGTTGCACGTAGGTGGCGACTTGTGAGATGCTTGTAGCTGGCGCCTTGTGAGTTGCACGTAGGTGGCGACTTGTGAGATGCTTGTAGCTGGCGCCTGGCGCGTTGCCGCGGACGGCAGGTGCGGTGCCGCGGACGGCAGGTGCGGTGCCGCGGACGGCAGGTGCGTTGACTCCTTCTTCCCTTGTACGCCTGTCCCCGGAGTTTGTTGGTGAGTTCTCGTGGCTTGGAGGAGAACGAGGTAGCGAAGGCACAGGCGCGGGGTGACCGCTGCCACCATATGTAACGGGCTTGTCGGGGGGCGTTTAAAGGGTGTTGATTAAGACTTCAGCTTCCTTAAGGCGAATTATATTCGTAGCCTTTATGTACAAGAAGCGACGGAGCGAGAGCGACTGTCGTTGTGTGTCAGTCGGATTCTCGTGAAGGAGTCGCGAGTTACAGGTTGGAAAATAATGGTTACAATTGGTCACGTATGTCAAGGTGACCTCCACGCACCATCGGAGTGCTAAGTATACAAAACTGAGACGGTAAACACTGACGGACGACATTCCTATAAGGTGGCGTGATCTATCTGTCGTGGGGTTTTTCCATTGACAATTGTATGCCTAATTCGTGGTGATATTAAATAATAATAATACATTGATATCCTACTATAACAAAGAACAAGGAGACTTTAGGAAGGGAAGAGGATGTGTGGATCAGATATTTTCCTTCAGTATGGTGTTTTATTAGAAAAAATATTAGCAAAAGGAAAAAATACTATGCTGCCTTCATGGATCTAGTTATTCTAAAGAAAGTTTATGACAGAGTCGATTGGCTGGCATTGTGGGACGTCTTAAAGATATATATGTCATCATGGTTGTTCAATATTTATATGGATGGTGTTATGAGAAATGAAGGGCAAAGTTGGGGAAATTGAAGTAAAAATGTATGCTGAGGGAGGGAGGGAAGTGGGTGATGAATTCAATCTTATTTGCTGATGACACAGTGCTCAATGCAGAAAATGAAAGTGACTTACAAAATTTGGTCAGTGTTTTTGATAGTGTATGTAAAAGGAGAAAGTTGAAAGTAAATGTCAACAAAAGTAGTGATGGTTTGTGAGCGGAGTAGAAGGGAGGTTGTAGAGTTTGTATGCCCATATAGAGTGGGCATTGAATGTGAAAAAGAATGCCAAATAATTTTGAATGGTGAAGAAATGGAGGAGGTTAACGAGTTTAAGTACCTTGGATCAGTTATGTGTAAGCATGGTGGTACAGAAGAAGAGAAAAGAGAAAGGGCATTGCCCTCCGAGCAAGAAGAATGAGAAAAAATCATCACTCACGCAAACCATTTCATAATATATATCAACACATTTGTGATCAGTTTATGCATCATCTATTTTTGGGGGTTTATATCATGGCAAAAATGTGGCCCATCGCTGGTACAGGGTAAAGCCACAAATTTGGCCTGTTGCTGCTACCAGGTTAAGTTGGACTATGAATGGACAGATGTTGTTTTAAGAGCATCTGAAATAAACTTATGGGACTGATATATGATAATTAAATCTGTGATATTTATTAAGATGTGTCCAGTGATTTAATTGGCAAAGAATTGCAAAACACAAGCTAAGAAAATAAAAGTACTGAACTGATTGACGTATCGACACAGGAAATGGCCGTCGGAGAAATAAGAATGGATTAGTAATTAATATACCCGAAGCAAGAACTAAAAGACATTGCATCGACATAAGTATGTGATAGAATAACAGGCATTATCTACATGAGTTATTTACTGCACAGTGCACACTATATGGGCTGGCAACATTGTCTTATTTTCTAGCAATTGAAGTTGCTTATATTGTGCATTATATTCTTGCATGGGAATGATTGCTTGATGCTGGATGACAAAAACTAAATGATTAAACAATAATGTTATGTGGCGAATACCAGCTTGAGGTCACTGTAGGTCTAGGAGGACTTGCTCGTTGTTGTCAATGTCATCACGATCACTGCAAATAGATACATTACAATTAGAAATGCTTTGGTACCTGCCCTATATCTATATCTATATTTGTCCAGAAGTCAAAACTCTTGACTCATGGACCAATTTGCAATTCTTTTTGTTCAAAAAGATTTTAGCATTGTTGATTGACTTTAATAGCTATTTGGGAGTAAGACGAAGAATAATCATGAAATTCACTTTTAGATCTTCATAAGAAAGGAAGCTGCAAATAACAAAAGCCATAATATACTGTGAACTAATTAATTTCAAATGTGAAAAAAAAGACATGATCAAAACAAATTAAACAATACTCCAATGCTAGCTAGCATGGGTATTAGTATCATTTTGCAACACCCAGGGATTCCTGGGAGGTATTTTACAGAAAGGATAGCTGCCGTTCGTTAAGTAGGATCAATGAGGTTTGGTGACGTTTATAATTTTTTGTTAAGTTAAAATAAGGCAACATTCTGAATGATAGTTAGTTTGGTAAAAAATCTACGTCCAAAATCAAAATGTTTGTTTAAAAAATAGTCAGTAACACAAATCGGAAATTTATCTGAGTTAGGAGAGGTGAACTTATATTACGTTAGGTATGTCAGAGCAAGGTTTCTAAAAAAGTTGATTTAGGATTAAAGGAAAAAAGTCATAAGTGATGCAAGCTTGAGTACTTGAGCAAGTTCGGTTTAAGAGCTACTGGTACGTCAAATTGATTTGGTTTGGTTACTAAAAATAAGCAAAGGAAGGTAATTTTGTTAGGACACCTTCTGACATTTAAGTTAGGTTAAAAATATCAACTTTTCTAAATAATTGTTGATTTGGTTAAAAGTGGCTATCTTAAATAACAGATTAAGTTGAAATAGCTATATGTCAATGATAAATTTACCCAGGTTAGGTTTGGTTTATCGCCGCTGGGAGGTTAGTCAAGTAAAAATTAAATAACAGACACTAGTGACCCAAATAGGTATTGTTTAGGGTTTGGTAAGGTTGGTGGGAAACGTTTGTTGAAGTCAGTCACAAGATTAACAGGTGTGTTAGGTTTAAAGAGTTGAATATTGTAAAGGATAAGTCTGGCGAGGTAAAATATTGGCTCACCTGTGTTCGTTCCTTGGGCAGGAGTCTGTGGCTGCCGGTGTTGATCACAGGTAAGATACACGTGCACCAGTGATGACTGGACCTTCACAGACTACCTAAGGTGAGTGATAACAGACACTGGATGCCCTCCAGGCGATGGCTGGGGACTGTATAACGCCAGCCACACACTGCGGCCCGCGGGGCTTCCAGCAAGGTTACTCCCAGGGCTCCTTGTGTGACAGCCTGTGGATGGTGGCAGGCGGTCACCAGCCATCGCTTGGAGGGTCTCCAGTGTCTGTTATCACTCAATCTCTGTCAGCCTGTGAAGGTTGCACCTGCATTTTACCTGTCAGCGAACACCACTTCAGTCGTGATGGCCATGTAGGTGTTTCCAAGGTCCGCCTCGCCGAACCACTCATCTCAGCACGGTCAGCACAGTCCACAGATATTTCAGGATGAGTTTCAAATCATTACACGCCTCCAATTCGTCTAGACGAGGCAGATATATTAGGAGGTGATGCCTTTCATCCCGCTGTATTCCACCATGTTGCAATACTTATGCATTTTTAACGGTGCTAAGGGAGCCCCTTCCCCGCCTTAAATTTTCCGCCCGCTAAGTGCTCCAGCTTCACCGCTAAGCGGCCCGGCGCCATTTTAAGTAGAAAACTTAACGATTCTTTGCCGTTAAGTGCACTTAGCGATGCTAAGAACGTTTGTGTATACCGCCCCTGGACCATGGGGTCTGTGTGGTCTGATTTTCTATGTAAATCTATGTAAATCTCTCTCTCTCTCTCTGAATGAAGTGAATATTTATTTTTTCGAAAAAAAAATAGCATGTATAGTTATTATGGATGTACTCGATCATAGTCTAATAACAATAAAAATATTTATTAGCAACCTAAAAAAGAAAAAGAATCGGACATGAAGAATTATCCAGTAACTCCAATAAATAAATCAAATAATGGAAACGGGAGCTGTGATGGAAACGGAAAGCAGGACAAAATGGTGGGAACTTGGGGAGACGGTCAGCGGGGCAGTGACTCAGCGTCTACACACAGGGCCCATACCGCATGGAGGCGGGCGAGCACCGAGTGATCATTAAGGGCGACTACCCCCCCCCCCCCTTACAGCTCTTTTGGTAGGTCCAATAGCCTTGAAATTTTATTATGTTGTTTGTTGGTGTTAATGAGGAGTGTATAGTGAATTTCATGGAGATTGGGTGAATGATAGGGGGCACTGAGGTAAAACGCGTTTTTTTTCAATTTGTTTCACAGGCTTTATTTTTAAGTCAATCACTTTGAAAAAATTACCAATGAAACTTCGATTATATATCTACATTTTGTCGGGAAACGAGAAACATGTGTCTCATTGTGTACTTTTCAAGGCTTGCAATGACACTTTACCTCGTGCATTATTTCAAAAGCCTATTACATACGTTCACTATATAGTTTTCATCACCAGTGGTGTGGGGCACGTTCCTCCCCACCTCAGAGCTGCCACTTTCAGCTGATGGGTGGACATTTCTCTCTCTCTCTCTCTCTCTCTCTCTCTCTCTCTCTCTCTCTCTCTCTCTCTCTCTCTCACTGTGGTGTTCCCATTGCAGGAGTTGAAGCAGCTGACCGAGAGCCTCAAGTTGCAAGTGGAGTATTCCTGCACCGAGGGCGAGAAGGATTTCAACCGACGCAAGAACAGATACAGGGACATCCTACCCTGTGAGTGTGTGTCTGATTATTTTGTTTTCTTTTTTTTCTTATACTTTTCATGTTATTTTCTCTTCTGCAATTGAGAACGCAAGATATTATGGGTAGAGGAGACATTGTGTGTGTGTGTGTGTGTGTGTGTGTGTGTGTGTGTGTGTGTGTGTTTACCTACCTAGTATTTACCTAGTTGTGAGTGTGTGTGTGTGTGTGTTCTCTATCTCTCTCTCTATCAATCTCCATGTGTGTGGGTGTGGGTATGGGTGCAGGCTCACAGTGCCGTCCCCCACAGATGACTACAGCCGCATGGTGCTGAGTACCTTCCCGGGGGTGCCTGGCAGCGACTACATCAATGCCAACTTTATCCGGGGTGCCAGTGGGTCCCAGGCCTATATTGGGTCTCAGGTGAGGAGAACTTTTGAACCAGTCAGTGAGTGGTAGCTAGTGGCTGTGTCCCCTTGAGCCTTTATAGTAACATAATAAAAAGAAGCTTGACCCGATAGCAGCGACGGGACAAACTTTTGGCTTTACCGTGTACCAGCGACAGGACAAACTTTTGGCTTTACCGTGTACCAGCGACAGGACAAACTTTTGGCTTCACCGTGTACCAGCGACGGGACAAACTTTTGGCTTTACCGTGTACCAGCGACAGGACAAACTTTTGGCTTCACCGTGTACCAGCGACAGGACAAACTTTTGGCTTTACCGTGTACCAGCGACGGGACAAACTTTTGGCTTCACCGTGTACCAGCGACGGGACAAACTTTTGGCTTTACCGTGTACCAGCGACGGGACAAACTTTTGGCTTTACCGTGTACCAGCGACAGGACAAACTTTTGGCTTCACCGTGTACCAGCGACGGGACAAACTTTTGGCTTTACCGTGTACCAGCGACAGGACAAACTTTTGGCTTTACCGTGTACCAGCGACAGGACAAACTTTTGGCTTTACCGTGTACCAGCGACAGGACAAACTTTTGGCTTCACCGTGTACCAGCGACGGGACAAACTTTTGGCTTCACCGTGTACCAGCGACGGGACAAACTTTTATTTCACCGTGTACCAGCGACGGGACAAACTTTTGGCTTCACCGTGTACCAGCGACGGGACAAACTTTTGGCTTTACCGTGTACCAGCGACAGGACAAACTTTTGGCTTTACCGTGTACCAGCGACGGGACAAACTTTTGGCTTTACCGTGTACCAGCGACGGGACAAACTTTTGGCTTTACCGTGTACCAGCGACAGGACAAACATTTGGCTTTACCGTGTAGCAGCGACAGGACAAACTTTTGGCTTTACCGTGTACCAGCGACAGGACAAACTTTGGCTTTACCGTGTACCAGCGACAGGACAAACTTTTGGCTTTACCGTGTACCAGCGACAGGACAAACTTTTGGCTTTACCGTGTACCAGCGACAGGACAAACTTTTGGCTTTACCGTGTACCAGCGACAGGACAAACTTTTGGCTTTACCGTGTACCAGCGACAGGACAAACTTTTGGCTTTACCGTGTACCAGCGACAGGACAAACTTTTGGCTTTACCGTGTACCAGCGACGGGACAAACTTTTGGCTTTACCGTGTACCAGCGACAGGACAAACTTTTGGCTTTACCGTGTACCAGCGACAGGACAAACTTTTGGCTTTACCGTGTACCAGCGACAGGACAAACATTTGGCTGTACCGTGGACCAGCGACAGGACAAACTTTTGGCTTGACCGTGTACCAGCGACGGGACAAACTATTGGCTTTACCGTGTACCAGCGACAGGACAAACTTTTGGCTTTACCGTGTACCAGCGACAGGACAAACTATTGGCTTTACCGTGTACCAGCGACAGGACAAACTTTTGGCTTTACCGTGTACCAGCGACGGGACAAACTTTTGGCTTTACCGTGTACCAGCGACGGGACAAACTTTTGGCTTTACCGTGTACCAGCGACAGGACAAACTTTTGGCTTTACCGTGTACCAGCGACAGGACAAACTTCTGGCTTTACCGTGTACCAGCGACGGGACAAACTTTGGCTTCACCGTGTACCAGCGACGGACAAACTTTTGGCTTTACCGTGTACCAGCGACGGACAAACTTTTGGCTTTACCGTGTACCAGCGACAGGACAAACTTTGGCTTTACCGTGTACCAGCGACCGGACAAACTATGGGCTTTACCGTGTACCAGCGACAGGACAAACTTTTGGCTTTACCGTGTACCAGCGACAGGACAAACTTTTGGCTTTACCGTGTACCAGCGACAGGACAAACTTTTGGCTTTACCGTGTACCAGCGACGTGACAAACTTTTGGCTTTACCGTGTACCAGCGACAGGACAAACTTTTGGCTTTACCGTGTACCAGCGACAGGACAAACTTTGGCTTTACCGTGTACCAGCGACAGGACAAACTTTTGGCTTTACCGTGTACCAGCGACGGGACAAACTTTTGGCTTTACCGTGTACCAGCGACGGGACAAACTATTGGCTTTACCGTGTACCAGCGACAGGACAAACTTTTGGCTTTACCGTGTACCAGCGACGGGACAAACTTTATTTTACCGTGTACCAGCGACAGGACAAACTTTTGGCTTTACCGTGTACCAGCTACAGGACAAACTTTTGGCCTTACCGTGTACCAGCGACAGGACAAACTTTTGGCTTTACCGTGTACCAGCGACAGGACAAACTTTTGGCTTTACCGTGTACCAGCGACAGGACAAACTTTTGGCTTTACCGTGTACCAGCGACAGGACAAACTTTTGGCTTTACCGTGTACCAGCGACAGGACAAACTTGTGGCTTTACCGTGTACCAGCGACAGGACAAACTTTTGGCTTTACCGTGTACCAGCGACGGGACAAACTTTTGGCTTTACCGTGTACCAGCGACGGGACAAACTTTTGGGTGTACCAGCGATGGGACAAACTTTTGGGTGTACCAGCGATGGGACAAACTTTTGGGTGTACCAGCGATGGGACAAACTTTTGGGTGTACCAGCGACGGGACAAACTTTTGGGTGTACCAGCGACGGGACAAACCTTTGGGTGTACCAGCGATGGGACAAACTTTTGGGTGTACCAGCGACGGGACAAACTTTTGGGTGTACCAGCGATGGGACAAACTTTTGGGTGTACCAGTGATGGGACAAACTTTTGGGTGTACCAGCGACAGGACAAACTTTTGGGTGTACCAGCGACGGGACAAACTTTGGGTGTACCAGCGACGGACAAACTTTTGGGTACCAGCGACGGGACAAACTTTTGGGTGTACCAGCGACGGGACAAACTTTTGGGTGTACCAGCGACGGGACAAACTTTTGGGTGTACCAGCGACAGGACAAACTTTTGGCTTTACCGTGTACCAGCGACGGGACAAACTTTTGGGTGTACCAGCGACGGGACAAACTTTTGGGTGTACCAGCGACGGGACAAACTTTTGGGTGTACCAGCGACGGGACAAACTTTTGGGTGTACCAGCGACGGGACAAACTTTTGGGTGTACCAGCGATGGGACAAACTTTTGGGTGTACCAGCGATGGGACAAACTTTTGGGTGTACCAGCGATGGGACAAACTTTTGGGTGTACCAGCGACGGGACAAACTTTTGGGTGTACCAGCGATGGGACAAACTTTTGGGTGTACCAGCGACGGGACAAACTTTTGGGTGTACCAGCGACGGGACAAACTTTTGGGTGTACCAGCGACGGGACAAACTTTTGGGTGTACCAGCGACGGGACAAACTTTTGGGTGTACCAGCGACGGGACAAACTTTTGGGTGTACCAGCGACGGGACAAACTTTTGGGTGTACCAGCGACAGGACAAACTTTTGGGTGTACCAGCGACGGGACAAACTTTTGGGTGTACCAGCGACTGGACAAACTTTTGGGTGTACCAGCGACGGGACAAACTTTTGGGTGTACCAGCGACGGGACAAACTTTTGGGTGTACCAGCGACGGGACAAACTTTTGGGTGTACCAGCGACGGGACAAACTTTTGGCTTTACATAAACCCCCCAAGATAGAGGATGCATAAACTGATCATAATTGCATTGATATATATTATATAATGATGATTTTTTATCATTAATTAGCTCAAAGGGGCCTTAAAGAAACATGGTCCCCACAGCTACCGGTTAAAGTGCCAATATCTATGTATATAAAGTACTCTTGTGCCTCCCCCTCCCCCCCCCTAGGGACCGCTGCCCCACACCGTGCCAGACTTCTGGAGGATGGTGGTGGAGTGCGAGGTGCAGGTCATCATTATGGCATCGAACGAGACGGAAGGCGGAAAGGTAAGCCAGTATTCTCAACTCCAGCAATTTTTTATTATTGTTTTTTACTTTTTAATTTTTTTAGCTACTTCCTCAACCATAAAAAATAATAAATGTCGATACTGACCTCTCGTGACCTTTCCCTTATGGCATGGAATGAGACGGAAGGTGGAAAGGTAAGCCGATATTCTCAACTCAAACAATCTTTTTAATTATTTTTTTAGCTACTTCCTTAACCATAAAAAAATAGTATATAAATGCCGATATTGACCTCCCCTGACCTCTCGTGACCTCTCCCTGACCTTAGGGCAGCACACGTGTGAATATTCTTAACTCCTGCTTTTCTTTATTTTTTTTCTTTATTTTTTTAGCTACTTCCTCTACTGTAAAAAAAAAAAAAAATTAAAAATGAATGTCAACACTGACCTCCTTTGACCTCAGCAGCACAAGTGTGAAAATTCTCAACTCCTGTTTTTTTTTTCTTTTTTTCTTTATTTTTCTTTATGTTACTTCCTATACTGTAAAAAAAAAGAATGAAGTTGATACTGACCTCGTTTGACCTCAGCAGCACAAGTGTGAAAATTCTCAACTCCTGTTTTTTTTTTCTTTTTTTCTTTATTTATGTTGTATACTTCCTATACTGTAAAAAAAAAAGAATGAAGTTGAGGTCAGTTCCAGCAATGTCTTTTCCTCCCATACCATAAGCTCTCCATCCTTGCCTCCCTACCCCTTCCTCCCCTGCCATAAGCTCCCCACCCTTGTAATATTGCTGGAACTTATCGTAAGGCAATGGCCGAGGAAGGCAGGGTTTGTCATGCTAGCCAGTAAGTTTGACAGCATAAGGAGGATGTGTTTGTATAGGCAATGATGTTTTTATGTTCCTATGTTGATGATGATGTTCTTACGTCGCTGTTTTTCTCCCCCCGGCAAGACTTCCCCGAGTTCTCCTCCCCGACGGCAACGCTTGACTGGCTGGGCTCCACCGTTCTTCCCCGGCACATGAAGAACATAAAACCTCAGCAATCCTCCCCTTCCTCGGG
>NC_066517.1:459626-462357 GCF_024679095.1 Eriocheir sinensis
GCAACATTGGTTCCACAGTCACGTCGTGGCAGACTTCTTTCAGCATCTGAGCTGTTACGTCTCTTACTTCATCATGTCTCATGCAGACGAAACCTCCTCTCTTGCATGTCATGGCATGATTTTGGTTGAAGGGTACTACTATTACTACTACTACTACTAGTACTACTATTACTATTACTACTACTACTACTAATAATAATAATAATAATAATAATAATATTACTACTACTACTACTACTACTACTACTACTACTACTACTACTACTACTACTACTATTACTACTTTTTTAAACTATAACATAAATGATACCTCCACCCATGTTTATTTTCCCGACACATAATCATGGAGGGCTCCATAGCTTGGAGGTCATTAGCCCCAACTCTGTTCGCTAATGACTGTGGCATCCAACCATATCACTAATACTACCTGACACTAAATCACCTATCATCTATTACGTCTAGATCCCCCTTTCCTTCCCTACTCAAGTCACTCCCGACCCACCCTAATGTCACTCTCCACCACTGTGGCTTCATAGTCCATATTGGAGATGGTGGTGGCTTTTGGGCCAGAGTGTCTGGTGCCCCTGAGACATAGGATGGCCGACCTGAGCAGGGAGAACGAGAGGCGACACCTCATCCAGGCGACAACGTGGCTCCTTGGCTGTTGCTTCTTTTCTGAGATTAGTTCCGCGAGGCGTGTGTAGAAGCATTGGGCCCTGGGACCCATCCCGCCGGAAGTGGTGAAGACGAGGGGGGTGAAGCTGCCCTGATCCACATGTTGGATTCTTTCACCGTATGCCCTTGTCTTCTCCTGCTCGTTCCTGTGGTGGGCGGCTTGCAGGGGCAGCTCACGGTGACAGGCAGCCATCGGGTCGAATATGCGGATGTCCATGAACGCCCGCTGTCCGCGCACCCAGAATCCGCGGGCACTTACATCAACCCGTGCCTCCTGTGAGGTATTGGCCGTCCTGTACCGAAGGTGTTCGCCGTCCAGGGGAAGCAGTGCCGGCTCGGTAGTGACGTCTTGGCATACCTCCCCAAGCATGCTGGCTGTCAGATCCCTCACTTCATCGTGTCGAATACAGACGAAGCCTCCTTTTTTACATGTCATGGTGTGGGTGACATCATTTGGTGATCCACATGCACAGAGATCAGGCAGTCCCTCAATCGGCCAGCCATATCTCAGAGCAATGGCGTCGACAAATTCTTGTTTGTTGAGGCTGAAGCCCTTTGCTCTGATTGGTAATGACGTTAGCCAGTTAGAGGCGCCTGCCTCCTGTGCTACTACTACTATTACTACTACTACTACTAATAATAATAATAATTATAATATACACTAATAATAATAATAATAATAAGAAGAAGAAGAAGAAGAATATGATAATACACTAGTAATAATAATAACAATAATAATGATAATAATAATAATAATAATAATAAAATAACTTAAATAGTATATGATTGATTTAAATTTTTTTTCTTTTTGCAATTTCCCGCGGCGAGCTCTCTGTGCCATTATTACTATTGGGTCCAGCGTTGTGCCGAGCAGATCAATGAATGAACTTGTCTTATTTCCTCCCTATGAGTCTCCTTTGGCAGGGAAATAACACACAAAAATAGTCCTGTGTTTGCATGTACGGCCGCGACCTTTCCTGTCAAATGTTTGTTAATATTGAGCCTGGCGTTCCGTGGAGGCCAGAAATGAGCTCCCCGTCTCGTTTTACCCAAGAAAAGTCAACGTTTGCATGAAAATAACATAAAATAACATAAATATAGCTGATTTTCATATTTTTGGGTGGGGGGAATTTCACACGAGCTTTCCGGGCCGATATCTCCCTTAATATTGAGTGTAGCGTTATGACGAGGCCAGAAATGGATTCCTCGTCTTATTTTACCCAAGAAAAGTCACCGTTTGCATGAAAATAACCTAAAATAACATAAATATAGCAGATTTTCATGTTTTGGAGGGAATTTCACGCGAGATTTTCGGGCCGATATCTCGATATCTCCCTTAATATTGAGTGTAGCGTTATGCCGAGGCCAGAAATGGATTCCTCGTCTTATTTTACCCAAGAAGAGTCGCCTTTTGCATGAAAATAGCTTCAGATAACATAAATATAGCTGATTATCATGTTTTTTTGATAATTTCACGCTAGCTTTCCGGGCCGATATCTCCCTTAATATTGAGTGTATCGTTATGCCGAGGCCAGAAATGGATTCCTCGTCTCGTTTCCTTCCCGTTAAGTCGCCTTTTGCAGGACATGGCCGCTTTTTATTTATTTATTTATATTTTTTCTAGGGACCCAAAGTATAACACTTTCACCTCAAGTACGAGAGTCCAGTGCGGGACACCTGCCGATTTCTGAGCCCCGCACTGCTTTCATCACCCAAATAACCGCCTTCACATATGAGTATTGTTTAAAGGGTTAATTATTGGGGCTTCTTGGCATCAGGTATGGGTCAGAAACCGGTAAATGCGCGGCTCTGAGTACGATAATCTAGCATCGGTGCGCGGTAAAAAATTATAACACCACACAGCTGATCGTCCACGCAGTGACTCCTTCACGACGTGTTTTAAGAGGTGCTTACAGTGTGTTTGGGGGTAAGACAGTGTATTTTTACGTTCATGGTACAGAGGAAGGGTCAAACTACCACCAGGGTCATTGAATACCCCTGAAAATGCTTACAACGCCTACGGAAGCCTTGTCAAATACGTGTTTATAGGTGACGA
>NC_066517.1:467457-470809 GCF_024679095.1 Eriocheir sinensis
ATTTGGCCCGTCGCTGCCTCACAGTAAAGCCACAAATTTGGCCCGTCGCTGCCTCACAGTAAAGCCACAAATTTGGCCCGTCGCTGCTACCGGGTTAAGGTTTCCTCTTTGTACCTTTCTCTACCTTTGTCTTCCCTTACTGTAGCTCTGTGTCCCTCCAATATACTCACCTCAGTGTTCCCCCTCAGGAGTGTGACACCAAGATGGCCTGCCAGTGCTCAACGTGTTGTTCTTCCTCAACCATTCCTACCTCTTCGGGGGAGACGCCAGCAAAAAGTGAGCCTTCGGGGACTTGGGGGAAGGGACACACACACACACACACACACACACACACACACACACACACCTTACCTAACCTAATCTAACCTTGCCTAACCTTACCTAACCTAATCTAACCTTCCCTAACCTAATCTAACCTTATCTAACCTAATTTAACCTTACCTAACCTTATCTAACCTTGCCTAACATAATCTAACTTAATCTAACCTTGCCTAACCTTACCTAACCTTGCCTAACATAATCTAACCTTGCCTAACCTTATCTAACCTTGCCTAACCTAATCTAACCTTGCCTAACCTTATCTAACCTTGCCTAACCTAATCTAACCTTGCCTAACTTTGCCTACCCTAATCTAACCTTGCCTAACCTTACCTAACCTAATCTAACCTTACACACACACACACACACACACATGGAACAAAAAGTATATAATGAGGAGTTACTGCTAAGAGAAGGAATTACCACCAGGAACACAAGAGGACACAGTAAAAAATTGAGGAAGGGAAGATGCTGGAGAGACCTAAAGAAATATAGCTTCCCGCAAAGAAACATAGAGCTTTGGAACAGACTAAGTGAGGATGAAGTATTGGAGAAGAGTGTGCAAAGCTTTAAGTAGAAGCTGGGCAAATACAGATATGGAGACAGGACCACACCAGCGTAAGCCCAGGCCCTGTATAACTATAACTAGGTAAATACACACACACACACACACACACACACACACACACACACACTGTACAAGGAAGATCTGATAGCATAAGGGAATGAGTGTTCTGAAAAGAGGGACAATTTTAGCGTTCAAGTCTTAGGTAGGAGGCAATACAGACAGTGAGAGGCTGTTCAAGGGTTTCCAGCTGAGGGGATGAGAGAATGAAGATGCCCATGTCCTGTTTAGGGCTGGTTCAGGCTTGTAACTTATAGGGCTGATCCAGGCTTGTAAAGGGGTCTTCGTGGTGCTGTGGTTAGCACACTCGGCTCACAACCGAGAGAGCCCGGGATCGATTCCCGAGTAGAGTGGAAAAATTTGGGCGGCTTTTCCGATACCCTACGCCCCTGTCCACCCAGCAGTGAATGGGTGCCAGGTATTAGTCGGGGGTTGTGTCCCGTCTCCTGGGGTCTGTTCCCTTCTCCTATAATTCCTTTCCCTTCTGTCTCTCTCCGGCATATGACCACAGATGCTGTGCTGCCCACTAAACAAAACTTTCCAACTTTTTACTTTTATAAGAATGAAATGCTTTAGGATTTTGAGTTAGGCTCTGAGTAAGAGATGCCTCATATTCATATTGTTTTGATATTGAGAAATTTCTGTACTGATAATTAACTTGTAGAAACTCTTGAAGAATTAGGTTAGTCTCGGCAGAATTTCTTCCATACGAGGTCCGAGCAGTCTTGAACCGACTCCACAAGTCTTTCCTCCTCCTAACAAGTGTATGTGGGGGTCTAGCAGGCCAAAAAGGAGGAGTGGAGCTGCTATAGTTCTTAATAGGTACAAATCTGTTAATAAGGGAAAATATCAGGTTAGAAAAACGGATAAATTTACTATTAACATCTAAGTGAGCGAGTTCATAATCCCAGTCTATTTCAGATAAATAACTTCTAATTTGATTATACTTTCCTTTATGCCATAAGCGTTCGACTATGGACGTCCGAGAGTTGAAGGAGGTCTGGATAATATAATCAAACAATAGGGCAGTGGGCACAGCTAGGGAACAGACTAACTTCACCGACTCTGTCCTCTTCATTTGTAAGAATGAGGTCTAGTATGTTGCCCGATCTGTAAAAGGTGAACTCGTTAACCCACTGAGTAAGACCCAGTGTTAGAAAGCAATGGTAAAATCTCAGATTGTTTTAAGGGTAAGATCATCACTGACCCTCTCATTGCCCCATTTGATGGTTTAGATCACCCAAAATAAGTAACTCCTTGCCTGTACAAAAATCGTAAAGGAAATTGAGCAAAGTCAAGTTTTCATGTTCAGAGTAGGAAGGTGGACGATATATTGAGAGAACATGCAAATTCAGCTGCAAAAGATAAATGACCACCACATTGGGAATATCAACACAAATTTCATTGTACTTTAATCCAGTGCTTATGTATAAGCAGACACACACCATGCTTGGGGACATTGCCCTCCACGTATTAAGACGTAATTGTGTATATCCACTACTGAGTTGGGCGTGGAGGGTATCAGCCATGTTTCATTAACACTTAGTTAGATATTTTGTTGTCATACATAAAAGAAAATATGTAATTTACTTTGTTTGCCAGTGAATTAACATTAACATGTGCTATATACAAAGAGGAAACAGTGTTGTTTACACCTGAGAACTGGGTTGGTGGTTTAAAGGGTCACCCAGCAGCCTGGTGGGTCAAAGCATCACCCTCAGGGTTGGGTACACCACTGTCAGCAGAGTTAGGTCTGCCGGCTGAACGCCTTCTCAGCATCTCCTGCCTTTGGTTGTAAGTGAGGTCTCTATGAATGAAGACATGCTTATAAAGATCATGTTGCATCAGCTTGGATGTCTGAGAGAGAAGGGACCTGCAGTCCTCATCATTAAATATCTGGGCCCTGTAAATACTCTCAGCCTGGTCTATGGTTTTGTAAGCCTTTGTTGATCAAAGACTTTGAAATATCCTTAAATAATGAGAGCACACGATCCCCATTAGAGTTAGGCACACCACGAATGATGAGAGACTGCTTCCTTCGCTCCCTGTCTCTCATCTCCCTGATTTCCTCACGAATGGTTAGAGTGTCATCACTAGGTGTGCCAAATGACTGAGCCAAATTCAGTGACTGGGCGGACGTGAGTTAGATACAGAGAAAGCATAAATGAGGAGTGACAGTGCTCTTCAAAAGGTTAGAAGCTATATTACCTGAAGCCTTATTGGTAGTTACACGAATGTGCTGATGAAACTTCAGAGTGACATCTACCAACAGTTCCAAGTCTGATGCAGTCAACAAAGTGAATAGGGGAGCCATTCATATAATAACAAGGTGCTGGGTTAGTGCCACAAGAAAACCTACAGTCTTGTCTGTATTTATCTTAAGTCCCCACGATTCAGCTCTGGACACCA
>NC_066517.1:470909-473409 GCF_024679095.1 Eriocheir sinensis
AAGAAAAAAGAATGGTTCAAAATTCATAATGATCTTGTGGCACCCCTACGCACTGTCCGTGGCACCCCTGGGTGCCGCGGTACCCAGTTTGAGAACCTCTGGGTTAGGTAATGCTTTTCGGGCACGTGGTTGTATGAGCCAAAGAAAGACAGTTTAGGACAACGGTATAGAGCAAGTTAGGTTAAGTGTACAGACAGTTTGCTGAATGAAATTCCGAGGGAGCAAAACAGTGTGGACCCGCAGGCTGGAGGCGAGTTATTTTAAACATCAGTGGAGGCAAAATGCAAGTGACCAAATTTTACTTTTAAAGTGTGAAATTAGGGAACTGCGTCTGACTGGGAACCTCAGCGGATAAGAGTGATGATGATGATGATGATGACGATGATAATAAAGATGATGGAGATGATGAGGAAGCGGAGGAGAAGGAGGATAAGGATAAGGAGGAGGACAAGAAGGAAGGTGATGTGCAATGTGGCTGCCCAAGGAGATAGATAAATATAGACAGACAGACAGATAGATAAATAGAGAGATAGATGGATAGATAGATAGATAGATAGATAGATAGAGAGAGAGAGAGAGAGAGAGAGAGAGAGAGAGAGAGAGAGAGAGAGAGAGAGAGAGAGAGAGAGAGAGAGAGAGAGAGAGAGAGAGAGAGAGAGAGAGAGAGAGAGAGAGAGAGAGAGAGAGAGAGAGAGAGAGAGAGAGAGAGAGAGAGAGAGAGAGAGAGAGAGAGAGAGAGGCATAAGTAAGTGGTTTTATTCTAAGACCAACTTGTTGAGAAAATTGAATAAACGTTCTTAGGAAGTGACTCACCTCTCTGACCTGTGTGTGTGTGTGTGTGTGTGTGTGTGTGTGTGTGTGTGTGTGTGAGAGAGAGAGAGAGAGAGAGAGAGAGAGAGAGAGAGAGAGAGAGAGAGAGAGAGAGAGAGAGAGAGAGAGAGAGAGAGAGAGAGAGAGAGAGAGAGAGAGAGGTAATAAAAGAAAGAAAAAACAAAGAGAAAGAGAATAAGAGAGAAAGAGAAAAAAAGAAAAAAAGAAAAAAGTGAAAAGGAACAGAGATAAATAAATCAAGAAAGAAAGATAAAAGAAAGTAAAACACACACACACACACACACACACACACACACACACACACACACACACACAGAATAGAAGTGAAGCAGCAGAGTCCATAATATGTGTTTCTGTGAGTGAGTGAAGGGAGGAAGTTGAACAGTTCTGAGGAGGTTGACACGGAGCAGGCGTTGGAAAGTGTGGTCACGGCGGGCTTGGGAAGACAGGTGTGGCCAGGGAAGGTGTGCAGGGATGTGGCTTACGTGAGGTTTGTGAAGGTATGTGTGTGTGTGTGTGTGTGTGTGTGTGTGTGTGTGTGTGTGTGTGTGTGTGTGTGTGTGTATGGTATGGTCAATAAACATCTCTCTCTCTCTCTCTCTCTCTCTCTCTCTCTCTCTCTCTCTCTCTTTGGGAATGTCAAAGAGAGGGTGGATTAAGGTGAGAGAGAGAGAGAGAGAGAGAGAGAGAGAGAGAGAGAGAGAGAGAGAGAGAGAGAGAGAGAGAGAGAGAGAGAGAGTAACGTTTCCTCCACCTTTAAAGCTCCACCTCTTGAAGTAATTATTATGAATCTCTCTCTCTCTCTCTCGCCTGCCAAAACTGACCCGTCATGAAATTCCTCCCTTCCGCGTCGCCTTCCCTGCCTGTCTTTGATGCCTTATGGAAGCAGAACAACGTTACCTGCCAAAATTAATTACACTTGGCCCCCTCCCCCCCCCCCTCTCTGTCTTTGTCTCTCTCTTGGTTTCGGTCTCTCTCTCTCTCTCTCTCTGGGAATGTCAAAGAGAGGGTGGATTAAGGTGTCAGTAAAATGGGAAATGCCTTTTAATATAAACAAGTGCCAGATTCTGCAGGTTGGATCTAGAAATATAAAGAAGGACTATGAAATGTGCGGCGGTAAAGTTAAATGCGTTCACTCGGTCAAAGATCTTGGCGTCACAGTCGCGTGTAACCTCAAGTTTTCCCAGCAGTGCAACGAGTCCATTAAATAAGCAAACAGGATGATGGGTTTGATTAAGATAAATTTTTCATTCAAGAATAAAGATGTTATACTACCTTTGTATAATAGTTTCGTCAGACCTCATTTGGAGTATGCCGTGCAGTTTTGGTCTCCCCACCATGCGAAAGACATTGCTAAATTAGGTGTTCAGCGTAGAGCAACCAAGATGATTCCTTCATTACGAAACAAACCCTACGAGGAAAGGCTGTCACATCCAAACCTGTTTTCTCTTGAAAACGCCGCCTAAGAGGAAAACTGATCGAGTGCTTTAAAATACTTAACGGTTTTACCAACGTGGATCCGACCAAGCTGTTTGTGATGGATGATTCGACGCGAACGAGAAATAATGGCGCTAAACTCAAATGTAGACAAGTTCATTCAGATTGCACAAAATTCTTCTTCACTAATGCTGTCGTTCGAGATTGGAACAGATTACCACCACCAGTGGTG
>NC_066517.1:490909-495909 GCF_024679095.1 Eriocheir sinensis
GTAAGCTGGTGCAATCTTCAGTGACTCACCACCACCATCACCACTAACGTCTCTCTCTCTCTCTCTCTCTCTCTCTCTCTCATTGATGAACTTTCCTCTATTCTCCCTTCTGTCCTCCTCCTCCTCCTCCTCCTCTTCCTCTTCCTCCTCCTTCTCTTTGTTTTTTTCCCTTCATCCACACACACACACACACACACACACACACACACACACACAAAACATACATCTTCTCTCTCTCTCTCGCATCAACTGAACACTCATAGCGATTTAAGACGGATTAGAGAGAGAGAGAGAGAGAGAGAGAGAGAGAGAGAGAGAGAGAGAGAGAGAGAGAGGACATCTAAATCTTGTTGTGTGCGCGTGCGTTTATGTGTGTGTGTGTGTGTGTGTGTGTGTGTGTGTGTGTGTGTGTGTGTGGACAGAAAGGAAGGAGAGAAGGAGAGGAAAAAAAATAGGAAGGAAATGGAGAAAAGGAGACCAAAAATATGGAGAGAGAGAGAGAGAGAGAGAGAGAGAGAGAGAGAGAGAGAGAGAGAGAGGACCAGGAAAGCAGTGAACCTCGGCGCGTCGCTAATCCCTCGGCTGCCCTATTATTTGTTGCACTAATAATTATCTCGTTGACGCAAGAACTGAGCGTGTGACCCAGCCGCGGGGGAGGGGATTTAGGGGGGGGGGGGGAGGAGGGAGAGGGAGGAGGGAAGGAGGGAAAGTATAAGGAAGTGAGGAAGGAGAGAGATGGTAGGAAGAAGGAAGGGAAGGCAAGATAGATAGATAGATAGATAGATAGGGGAGAGGAGAGAGGGAGGGAGGGAGGGAAGAAAGTTAGTGCAAGGAGGAAGGGAAGGAGGGAAGGAAGGAAGGAATGTAAGGAGAGAGATGGTTGGAAGGAGGAAGGGAAGATAGATAGATAGATAGATAGATAGATAGATAGATAGATAAAGAGATAGCTAGTGCAAGGAGGGAGAGAGAGAGGGAGGGAGGGAGAGAAAGCAAGGAAGATAAGCAGATAGACAGATAGATAGATAGATTGATAGATTTTGTAGGGGAGGAGAGGGAGAGGGAGGGAAGGAGAAAGCAAGGAAGATAAGTAGATAGACAGATAGATAGATAGATTGATTGATAGATTTTGTAGGGGAGGAGGTGAGGAGGAATTGAGATGGCTGTTGCAATGAAGGAAGGAATAAAGGACTTCAGAGGAGGGAGGGAAAGGATGAGGGAGGAAGTGAGGAAGGAGACAGCAGGAGGGGAGGTGGTACGATTTCGTGAGGGGGGGGGGGGGAGGAGAGGAGGAGGGGGAGAGGTGACTGCAAGAAGGGAGGGAAGGAATGAGGGAGGGAGGGAGGGAAGGAGGAAAAGTATGAGGAAGGAAGTGAGGTGAGGAGACATGACTGGGAGGAGGAAGGAAAGAAAAGACTGAGAGAGACAGATAGACAGACAGCAACACACACACACACTCTCTCTCTCTCTCTCTCTCTCTCTCTCTCCACTAACCCAAGAGAAAGGAACGAAGAAAGTTTACCAATGAAGGAACAAAGAAGGATACCAGGAAAATACATTAGGAAGGGACTAATGAAGGACGAGGGAAGATTAGGAAGGAATTAAACAGGATATCAATGAAGGATACCAAGAAGGAACTAAGGAAAGAAAAGAAGGGATTAGGAAGGAAGGATTTAACACCATCCCAACACTGATAACACATAATACAACAAGACTAGCAACTGATTTATTATTTTTTTTATATACGAAGAAGAGTTGAAATGTTGTACCAGTGAGCGTGAGATTACCAAACGAAGAAGTGTTGAAATGTTGTACCAGTGAGCGTGAGATTATCAAGTCAGTGCGTAAGTCAATGTGAGAACTTATGGTTGGTATTGTCAAACGCTTCCTCCGCCTCGCACGTCAGCTGTTTCCAAAGGCCGGAGAGGAGATTAACCGGGTACAGAAGAAGGGCCAAGCTACCACCACCATGCAGGGTCATAAAACTACCCCTGGAAATCCTCAAACTGATATGAAAGCCTTGTTATTCTAAGATGATTCCGGCTCTCACATCAACTATCTCCAACGGACGGAAAGGTGATTAATCTGGTTTTCATGAGTGTTTTTATAGGTTCACGGTACAGAGGAAGGGCCAAGCTACCACCACCACCAGGGTCACATAACTACCCCTGGAAATGCCCAAAACTCCTATGAAACTTCCGCCTCGCAAATTAACTACTTCCAAAGCTCAAAAAGCAAATTAGTCAGGATCTCATGAGTGTTTTTATAGGTTCATGGTACAGAAGAATGGCCAAGCTACCACCACCACACGGGTCATGATACTACCCCTGGAAATGCCCCAACAACCCCTACGAGAGCCTTGTCAAATGGGTGTGCTGGACGCTGATGTGTTTCAGATTATGACCCTAAGACACTGCATGCGAGGTAGAAATGAAGAATAAACTGGATGCAAAAAAGATTACTAAGAATTTTTTAAAATATATATAGCGTTGCAAGGAAGGTTAGTGCAGGATAAGAGACCGACAGCAAGTATTCCTAGTACAGACAGGTGTCGAAACGTATAAGAACATTATGACGCAACGAGGAAAAAAATGGAGACTAAACAAGATGCAAGAAGACTACCAAGTGTTTTTTTAGTGTTGCAAGGAAGAAGTGCTGGATACAAGGCCGATGGCAAGTATTCCAAGTACAGATGTGTCTAAACGTATAAGAACATTATGACGCAAAGAGGAAAAAAATGGAGAATGAACGTGATGCAAGAAGATTACCAAGTGTTTTTTTAGTGTTACAAGGAAGAAGTGCAGGATACAAGATCGATAGCAAGTTTTCCAAGTACAGATAAGTGTTGAAACGTGTATATAGGAACATTATGACGCAACGAGGAAAAAATGGAGAATGAATGTGATGCAAGAAGATTACCAAGTGTTTTTTTAGTGTTACAAGGAAGAACAGGATACAAGACCGACAGCAGGTTTTTTGGGGTATAGATAAGTGTCGAAACGAAGTCAACTAAGAACATTATGACACTGCAGAGTAAAAATGGAGAATAAAACAAAATGAAAGAAGATGACCAAGTGTTTTCTTAGTGTTGCAAGGAAGAAGAGCAGAATACAAGACCGACAGCAGGTTTTTTGGGTATAGATAAGTGTCGAAACGAAGTCAACTAAGAACATTATGACACTGCAGAGTAAAAATGGAGAATAAAACAAAATGAAAGAAGATGACCAAGTGTTTTCTTAGTGTTGCAAGGAAGAAGAGCAGGATACAAGACCGACAGCAGGTTTTTGGGGTATAGATAAGTGTCGAAACGAAGTCAACTAAGAACATTATGACACTGCAGAGTAAAAATGGAGAATAAAACAAAATGAAAGAAGATGACCAAGTGTTTTTTTAGTGTTACAAGAAAGAATAACAGGATACAAGACCGACAGTAGATATTTTGGGTATAGATAAGTGTCGAAACGAGGTCAGCTAAGAACATTATGACACTGCGAGGAAAAAATGGAGAATAGACGTGATGCAAGAATATTACCAAGTGTTTTTTTTTAGTGTTGCAAGGAAGAAGAGCAGAATACATGACCGACAGCAGGTTTTTTGGGTATAGATAAGTGTTGAAACGAAGTCAACTAAGAACATTGACACTGCAGAGTAAAAATGGAGAATAAAACAAAATGCAAGAAGATTACCAATTGTTTTTAAGTGTTGCAAGGAAGAAAAGCAGAATACAAGACCGACAGCAGGTTCTTTGGGTATAGATAAGTGTCGAAACGAAGTCAACTAAGAACATTATGACACTGCGAGGAAAAAATGGAGAATAGACGTGATGCAAGAATATTGGCAAGTGTTTTTTTAGTGTTACAAGGAAGAATAACAGGATACAAGATCGACAGTAGATATTTTGGGTATAGATAAGTGTCGAAACGAAGTCAACTAAGAACATTATGACACTGCGAGGAAAAAATGGAGAATAGACGTGATGCAAGAATATTAGTAAGTGTTTTTCTTCATATATTTAGTGCAGTAAGGAAGCCTGAAACCGGATACGAGACCGATAGCAAGTTTTATTTTTTTAAGCAAAGATAAATGTTAAAACGAAGGAAATAAGATAGAAGAATATTACCAACTTTTAAAAAATATAGATAGGTGTTAAAATAAAGAATAACATTGGCCAAAAGAAGGTTACCACTTTGTTTTGGTATCTGTGGTGTTGAAACGAATATAAAAACCTGAGAAAAAAAAGATTACCAGGGTTTTAATTTATATATAGAGCTGAGGAAGGAAAAAAAACAAGACTTATTATTGCAGAATTATCGTTACCAGAGGATTAAATTACGGGAAGACTAATAAGTTTTTTTATATATATGTTTACTTTGTCGATTTTTTTTTTTTTTTTTTTTTTTTTTACAGTAAAGGAAGCAACTCAAGGGCAACAAAAAGAGAGTGTAAAGAGCACGCTACCCGCTGCTCCCATAAAAGAGAGAAGTAGAGAGTGGCCAAAATGGAGGTGAATGAAGAAGAAAAAGAAGAAGAAAAGAAGACAGAAAAAGATTACCACGTTTTTTTCCATATATAAACAGTGATGAAACGAAGAAAAAACAGGATTAATATTTTTATTATTACAAGACTATTACCAACAGAGAATCATATTAAGGGGAGATTACCTTTTTTTTTTATGTGTACAGTGCTCCAACCAAGAATATATTTTTTTCATATATACAGTGTTGAAATAAAGAAAAAAGGGGTTGTTGTTATCAGAGGATTATATTACGGGGAGATTACTTTATTTTATGTTAACAGTGTTCCAACGAAGAATAAAAAAAAAAAAAATCTTCATATATACAGTGTTGAAATAAAGAAAAAAACAGGAACATTGTTGTCAGAAGATTGTATTAAGGGAGATTACCTTTAATTATGTGTACAGTGTTCCAACGAAGAATAAAAAAAGAATATAATTTTTTTTTCTTCATATATACAGTGTTGAAATAAAGAAAAAAACAAGAACA
>NC_066517.1:500909-510909 GCF_024679095.1 Eriocheir sinensis
TGTCCCCAGCCATGAAGGAAGACTAGTAAGGAGCAGAGAGGAGACAGCGCTGGACTCCTCGCTCTCTAAGATTGACCTCCAACACTCCTTAACAACATGACCACAAAATCTTCCCCGCCCTGACCACAGCAGCTACACTCAATACACTCTCCTCCATTCATGTATACCAAAGCGGCTGATATTCACTGACAGACTACACCCACCCATACGACGCTTTAAGTTAACCCTTCAAACTCTATCACAACATGACCAAAAGACTCCTCCATCCTGACCACAGCCGCTTCACTCAATACATTCTCTTCCATTCATACATCAAAGCGAATGATTTCCAATGGGATTAGACACACGCACGCGACGGTAAGCTCAGCCAGATACCCGTCCACACTCTATAACTGTCTATCACATCAAGCCACAAGCCCTCCCGCCCCGGCCACAGCACCTTCACTCAATGCTATACACCACGCTGGATGAATTTCACGGAGGTTATGCACACGCACGCGACGGTGAGCCCAGGCGATTAACCCTTCACATCCTCTCACCACATGACCACAAGCCTCTTCCTTCACCGAGACCACAGTGGCATCACTCAATACACTCTTCATCCATACACCAAAGCGGCTGATTCCCACGAGATTACACAGGCGGAGAGTGGGCCAGTTACGCGTGGTCAGTATTATTAACAATCTTCAAATAAAGTTCCGAGCACCAACCATTCGACGATGACCACGTTGCATGCTGAGGTTGGGGAGCAGTAACTTTATTGAGCTAAAAGAATTATCTAATAGCCTGAGATGAGATGTAGCTGCCGACACCGAAACCGGACCACAAGACCCGGAAATTTAGGCAGTAAGAAAAATAACTAAGTAAAAACGTTTCGAACAATATTGTCATCATTATAAATAGTTTGTGATAAGACGGAGCTGCCAACACCCAGCCTGGACCACGGTAATCGGAAAGGGCAGGAGGAAGGGGATAAAAACGTTTCGAACAATATTATCATCATTTTAAATAGCCTGAGATGTGATGAGCTGCGGACACAAAAACTGGACCACAGCACTGAAGGGCAGGAGGAAGGGGAAGCAAACGTTTCCAACAATATCATCATCATTAGAAATAGTTTAAGATGAAGTGGACTTCCTTACACCCAAACAGGACCAAGGCGGGATCAACAAAGGCAGACCAAAACGTTTCGGACACTCGTCATCACTATAAATAGCCCTGCACGCCCTCCCCGACAAGTCTTGTTTTCTGGGAAATTAGTGAAGCATTTTCCTATAATATGATTCTCAAAGGTCAGCTTCGAATAAGAAGAAAGAGCGAAAAACGGAGTGGCTTCCGTTCCCATCATGCAAGTCACTGAGGCGACAGGATGCTCGTCCTTGCCCTTAACTTTTTCCAAGTACAGCCACGTGACGGGATGCCTGAGTGACTGACTGACACTTTATATATATATAGGCTTAATTCATTCTTGGTGTGTGTGTGTGTGTGAGAGAGAGAGAGAGAGAGAGAGAGAGAGAGAGAGAGAGAGAGAGAGAGAGAGAGAGAAGGAAAGAAAGAAGGAAGAAGCGAACAAGAGTTGTGTGCGTGTGTGTGTGTGTGTGTGAGAGAGAGAGAGAGAGAGAGAGAGAGAGAGAGAGAGAGAGAGAGAGAGAGAGGAAAAAAGAAGAAAGCAAGTAAGTGTGTGTGTGTGTGTGTGTGTGTGTGTGTGTGTCGTCGCCCCGCACGCCCTGAATAATGGATCGCCGTGAGTCATCGCGAAACAAAGCGCTAAATATTTCTCTTTTCGTGATAATTACCGACGAATAGGCGTCTCACGTACCGGGGAGAGAGAGAGAGAGAGAGAGAGAGAGAGAGAGAGAGGGGGGTGAGTGGGGGGTGGGGGGGTCATGTGTTGTGGCGGTAGCTCTCGCGTGTTGTTGGCTGTCACCATAGCTACCTATCACCACACCCGGCTGCCAACACCTCCCCCCCAGCACTCAATACTCACTCACTACATAATAAAGGGTCCTCGGTGCCTTGCTGCTAAGCGTTACGTTCATGGTATAAGCTTGCTATTACAGTCGCTATTCTCAGACCCTCTCGCCTCTCGCAGCAAGTTTATCTATTAATTTATTTTACAGTTAAGGAAGCAGCTCAAGGGGAAAATCATATGAAAACAATAAATCCCGCCAAGCACTGCTCCTATAAAAGACGGTAGCGAAGAGTGGCCAAGAGAGAGTTCAGAAAGTTTCGGGGTGCAGTAGTGCCCTGATACTCGTAGGCAGGAGGAAATACAGGAAGGCTGTTTCAGAGTTTACCAGTGAAGGGGATGAAAGAGTGAAGATGCTGGTTAACTCTTGCATAGGGAATCTGGACAGTATAGGGATGAACAAGAGTGGAAAGTCGAGTGCAGCGGGTCCGCGGGAAGGGGAGAGGCATTCAGTCAGCAATTTCAGAAGAGCAGTCAGCGTGAAAATAACAATAGAAATTAGAAAGAGAAGCAACATTGCGGCGGAATTTAAGACGTAGAAGACTGTCAGTAAGAGAAGTGATGAAACGAAGAGTCTTAGATTCTACTCAGTTCCAAAAGCCGAAAAAAAGATGAATCGCGTTCTATAATGACGGCTTGTTTTAGGTTCACGGTACAGACGAAGGATCAAACTACCACCAGGGCATAAAACTACCCCATGGAAATGCACAAAACTCCGACTAAAGCCTTGTCAAATATGTGAGTGCTTGGGAGTTGAAATGAGGAAGAATATAACCCTCGGAGGAAGAGAGAGAGAGAGAGAGAGAGAGAGAGAGAGAGAGAGAGAGAGAGAGAGAGAGAGCATTCCTACCCTGTCAACACGTCTCCACACCTTCGGGCAGTCAGACTCGTTCGTTCCCTTCCAGCTTCCTATTAACCACTTAGCTTTTTTTTTACTGTACAGGAAGCAGCTCAAGGGCAACAATAAATAACGAAATAAAGGCCCGCTAATCACCGCTGCTATAAGAGAGTTGAGTGGCCATAAAGAAAGTAGAATGGAGTGAACGGTTAATGGATAGCGTTTTTATATATATTTTTCCGTGTTATCCTTTTTTTTTTTTGGGGGGGGGGGTTCTTGAAATGCCTCCTTGACTTTCCATCTATCTATCTATCTAAGTTTGTGTCTATTTATCTAGCTATCCCTGTATTAACTATCTATCTATCTATATCTGTATCTATATCTATAAGCCCGTCTCTCTGTCAACCAGCATCTTCAGTCTTTCATCCCCTTCACTGGTAAACTCTATCTATCTATCTATATATCCACCTAACTATCTCTCAATCAATCTATCTATATCAATTACTATCTATCAATCTATCTATTTACCTATGTCTGTATCTATCTATCTATCTAAACACTTCTAACATATGAAATTTCTTTGTTAATATGACTCTCTCTCTCTCTCTCTCTCTCTCACTAACAGGCTTCCCCGCACACACAAATCAGATATAAACAAGGAAATGAATCTTGTGAACGACAGAGAAAAGAATGTAATTGACGAAAGCAGGAAACCGAATAATGCCAATGGTAGGTAATAATAATAATAATAATAATAATAATAATAATAATAATAATAATAATAATAATAATAAGAAGAAGAAGAAGAAGAAGAAGAAGAAGAAGAAGAAGAAGAAACTGAAGTAGAAGAAGAAGAAGAAGAAGAAACTGAAGTAGAAGAAGAAGAAGAAGAAGAAGTAGAATTAGAAGAAGAAGAAAAAGAAGATGAAGTAAAAGAACAAGTAGAAAAAGAAGGAGAGAAATAAGAAGAAAACGTAAGAAAGAAGAAAGATGAAGAAGAAGAAAAAGAAGAAGAAGAAGAAGAAAACATTGACAAAAGAAACGCGAAAATATGACACTGACAAATAAGGAAAGAAAGAAACAAGGAAATAAAAGAAACGTATAAAAAAATGATGAGAAAAAAAAGAAGAAATAGTCGTCGGGTTCTAATGCGCTTTTTTTTTTTTTTTTTTTTTATTTACTGGCGATTTTTATAAATTATTTTGCTTGTGTTTGAGATTGGTCACTTTCTTCCTTTCTTTCATTTCTTTATTGATTTTCTTATTGATTTTTAACTTTTATACTCTATTTTCTGTAACAGTATATGATTAGATAAGAATAAGTTGAGAGAGAGAGAGAGAGAGAGAGAGAGAGAGAGAGAGAGAGAGAGAGAGAGAGAGAGAGAGAGAGAGAGAGAGAGAGAGAGAGAGAGAGAGAGAGAGAGAGAGAGAGAATCGAAATGAAATAAGAATGTAGTTTAAAATGAGAAAAAAACGTGTGTGTGTGTGTGTGTGTGTTTCCGGTATGTTTTTTTTTTTCTTAACATCACATGATAAATACATGATAAACACACACACACACACACACACACACACACACACAAGAAAAAAAAAAGAGTAATGTGTCTTGACTAATGTGAAACAGACGAAAGAACAAAAGAAAAAAGAAAGAAAAAAAATGTATATATAGAAATGACAAAAAAAAGAATGGAGACAAAGACAGACAGACATGTTAAGAAAAAAAAAAAACATGCCTGAAACACACACACACACGTTTTTTTTCTTCTCATTTTAAACTACATTCTTATTTAATTTCGATTCTCTCTCTCTCTCTCTCTCTCATTTTAAACTTACATTCTTATTTAATTTCGATTCTCTCTCTCTCTCTCTCTCTCTCTCTCTCTCTCTCTCTCTCTCTCTCTCTCTCTCTCAACTTATTCTTATCTAATCATATACTATTACAGAAAATAGAATATAAAAATTAAAAATCAATAAGAAAATATATGAAGAAATGAAAGAAAGGAAGAAAGTGACCAATCTCAAACACAAGCAAAATAATTAATAAAAATAAGCAGTAAATAAAACAGTAAGAAATCGTGAACCTTAAAAAAAAAAAAAAAAAATAAAAAAACGTATTAGAACCCAACCGATCTACTGTTTGGCCTTTGGAAAGAGTAGACGAGTGAGGTAGAAGAGGTTTTCGTAAGAGATTTGGGCATTTCCAGGAGTAGCTTCATGACCCTGGTGGTAGTTTAATTCTTCTTCTGTACCATGAACGTAAAAAAACCCCACACAACACGACTGATCTACCGTTTGGCCTTTGGAAAGAGTTGAAGTGAGAGGCGGAAGAGTCTGAGCTTTCGTAGGAGTTGTGGGCATTTCCAGGAGTAGCTTCATGACCCTGGTGGTAGTTTAACTCTTCTACTGTATCGTGAACCTAAAAAAACAAAACAAAAAACACGCATGAGAGTCCTACTGATGTCCTGTATGGCCTTTGGAAATAGTTGGGGTGAGAGGCATAAGAGTCTGAGCTTTCGTAGGAGTTGTGGGCATTTCCAGGATTAGCTTCATGACCCTGGTGGTAGTTTAACTCTTCTACTGTACCGTGAACCTAAAAAAAAAAGAACACCAGAACTCGATTGATCACCTTTTTGGACTTTGGAAAGAGTAGAAGAGAGAGGTAGAAGAGGTTTTCATAGAAGTTGTGGGCACTTCCAGGATTAGCTTCATGACCCTGGTGGTAGTTTAACTCTTCTTCTGTACCGTGAACCTAAACAACAGGCATGAGAACCCGACTGAGCTCCGTGTTGGTCTTTGGAAAGAGTAGACGAGGGAGGTTTTCGTAGGAGTTGAGGGCACTTCCAGGAGTAGCTTCATGACCCTGGTGGTAGTTTAACTCTTCTTCTGTACCGTGAACCTAAAAACAACAGGTATGAGAACCCGACTGATCTCCTTTTTGGTCTTTGGAAAGAGTAGACGAGGGAGGTTTTCGTAGGAGTTGAGGGCATTTCCAGGAGTAGTTTTAAGACCCTGGTGGTAGTTTAACTCTTCTCCTGTACCCTGAACCTAAAAACAACAGGCATGAGAACCCGACTGATCTCCTTTTCGACCTTTGGAAACAGCTGGTGTGCGCGGTGGAAGCGTCTGGCAACACAAGCTAAGCCGTGTGATGCGCTGCCACCGTCCCTCGATAAAGCTGTCACCGGATTTCATTGTGTGTATTTGCATTAGTGTGTGTAGTAAGTCTTCCCTCCTTTCTCTGCCTCACACCACACGACACTGCTGAGTCAGAGAGAGAGAGAGAGAGAGAGAGAGAGAGAGAGAGAGAGAGAGAGAGAGAGAGAGGAAAGGAGAAAGGAAGGGAGAGTGAGAGAAGGAAAGAGGAGAGGAGAAAGAATGGAAAATGAGGAGTGAGAGAATGAAAGACTAACAAGAAAGGAGAAAAAGGGAACAGGAGAAAAGTGAAGAGAGAGAGAGAGAGAGAGAGAGAGAGAGAGAGAGAGAGAGAAGAGAAGGATGATGGAGTTGTCAAATAAGCACTTACACACACACACACACACACACACACACATTATCAACTGTACGCTCACTTAGCATTTCTTAACGTGAGTGTGTGTGTGTGTGTGTGTGTGTGTGTGTGTGTGTGTGTGTGTGTGTGTGTGTGTTCATAAGACCAATTCCTCGCTACATAAATACAAAATCAACATTCAGGACTTTTTTTTTTAGGGTTAACACAACACTCAGATGAATGGATGAGAGGAAGAGGAGGAGGAGGAGGAGGAGGAGGAGGCAGAAGAAGACGAGAAGGATAAAAAAAAAATATATAGGAAGTAGATAAGAAGAGGAAACAGAGGAGGAGAAGGAGGAGGAGGAAGAGGCGGAGAAGGAGGAGACGGAGGAGGAGGAAGGGAAAAAGGAAGAAAAGGAAAATAAAAAATATGGAGGTAGATAAGAAGAAACGGAGGAGGAGGAGGAAACATGGAAACATGGACTAGCAGGCAGCAGAAAGCCTGTTGGCTCATTACTAGGCTGCCTGCGTTCAGTGATTTAATCAATCCGTTTGCCATAGGAGTGGCTTGCAGGGAAGGATTAAAGCACTTGTGTACCTACTCTTGGGAACGTTCAGTTCACTCCTGTTGCAGCAAAGTGGCGATCAATGCGTTTCTTGAAGGAGTTGATGCTCTCTGCGCTAACCACTTCTGCAGGAAGGCTGTTCCAGTGGCGAACAACTCTATTCGAGAAATAACTCCTGCCGATGTCGGTATTGCATCGCTTTGCTTGAATTGTTTTTCCGTTGTTTCTTGTTCTCAGGTTAGTTTGTAGCGTGAAGGAGGAGGAGGAGGAGGAGGAGACAAAAAAAATAGAAGTGGTAGATTGTTATAGGAGGGAAAAAAAGGAGGAAGAGGAGGAGGAGGAGGAGGAAGAGAAGAATACAAAAAAAAATAAAGGAAATGGATAAAAAGGAGAAAATATAAAAAAGAAAAGAAAAATAGAAGTTGTATATAATATGAAAAAAAAGTGGAGGAGGAGGAGGAGGAGGAGTGGAGAGAAGAGGGAAATGAATGGCGGTGGAGGAATGTAGACACAGAGAGGGCGAGAGACGTGTAGGGGAGGGAAGTTGTTAAGTGGAGGAGTCTGGGAGGAGAAAAAGGAGGTTATTGGAGTAACGAGGAGGAGGAGGAGGAGGAGGAGGAGGAGGAGGAGGAGTGGAGAAGAGGGTGGAGGAATATAGGAACAGGAGAGGGACAGAGAGGGCGAGAGACGAGGGGGAGGGAAGTTAAGGAGGAGAGGAGGAGGGAGAAAAAAGGAGTTTTGGAGGTAACGAGGAGGAGGAGGAGGACCAAGGGCCTTACATAATTCACCCTTATCATAACAATTTCTCCTCTTCAGAGTTCTCCACCTCCTCCTCCTCCTCCTCCTTCTCTTCTTCCACATCTTCCTCCTTCTTCCTCCTTCTTCCTCTTCTCCTCCTCCTCCTTTTTCCTCAAACTGTTCTTCTCGTTGCCCCTCCCGATCACAATCTTATTTCTGCATCTGTCCTATTCGCTCCTGTACATCCTCTGACCCACCGAAGAGGCGATGCTTCTGGCATTTTGCTTCAGCTCGGTGGGACGACCTGAGGATGTACTTTTCCGATTCCGTGGAATGATTATTGCTTCCAGGATAGAGACCCCTCTGTGTGTGCTCAGCGCATCACAGAGGTGATTGTCTCTGGAATGGAGGCATACATTCCTCGTTCTTTCTCTACTCCTCACGCTAAAAAGCCTTGGTTTAATCACGCTTGTTCTCGTGCTGTCAATGATAGAGAGGTAGCTCACAAAAGATACCAGAGCCTTCAAACTAATGCTAATTATCAACTTTACATTTCTGCCAAATCTATTCTCCGACTAACCAAAAATTCTTTCATTAATAGAAAATGTCAAACCTTGCTTTCTCTACAACTCTTCCCGTGACTTCTGGCATCTAGCCAAAACATCTCCTCCAACTTCACTTCTTCATCTTTCCCTCCACCTCAGTCCTGACGGCAACACTGCCGTCTCATCTATCTCTAAGGCTGAACTCTTCTCTCAAACTTTTCTAAAAACTCCACTCTGGACGATTCTGGGCATATTCCTCTCTCATCCCCCTCTGACTCCTTTCCTTTTATGCCTGTTATAAAGATTCTTCAAAATGATGTTTTCTATGCCCTCTCTGGCCTCAATCCTCAGAAGGCTTATGGACCTGATGGAGTGCCTCCTATTGTCCTTAAAACTGTGCCTCCGTGCTGTCACCCTGCCTGGTCAAACTCTTTGCCTCTGCCTATCAACAGCAACCTTTCCTTCTTGCTTGAAGTATGCCTTCACACAGCCTGTACCTAAGAAGGGTGACCGCTCCAATCCTCAAACTACCGTCCTATTGCTTTTTCTTTTCTATCTAAAGCTTTGAATCAATCCCAACCGTAAGATTCAAAAGCACCTTTCCACTTCTGACCTTCTATCTGATCGCCAGTATGGGTTCCTGCAAGGACGTCCACTGGTGATCTCCTAGCTTCTTAACTGACTCTCTCCTTCCTCTCTCTCGTGTCGGTTGGTGATCTTTATTATTATGGACATGACAAAAGCTTTTGATAGGGGGCACAAATCTCTGCTTTCTAAACTACCCTCCTTCATCCTCTGTACCTTATTCCAGTTTCTTTCTTCGCCGTTCTTCTGCCGTGGTTCACCTATCTCCAGTTTTCCTTTGTTCTATTTCTGCCGTGTAGTAGACGGTCACTGTTCTTCCCAAATCTATTAACAGGTGTCCCACAGGTTCTGTCCTATCTCCCTCTTGTTGTCCAGGCAGGTTGGTCCTATCTCCCACTCTTTTCTGTTGTTCATTGATGATCTTCTTTCCAAAACGAACTGTCCTATCCATTCCTACGCCGATGATTCCACTCGCATAATTCAACTTCTTTAATAGAAGACCCACCCTTCAGGAACTTATCGACTCACGGCTGGAGGCTTCAGAACGCGTAGCCTCAGACCTTACTATTATTTCCGATTGGGGCAAGAAGAACCTGGTGTCCTTAAACGCCTCAAAAACACAGTTTCTCCACCTATCCACTGACACAATCTTCCAAACAACTATCCCTATTCTTTGACAACACCCAGCTATCACCTTCCTCAACACTAAACATCCTCGGTCTATCCTTAACTCAAAATCTCAACTGGAAACTTCATATCTCATCTCTTACTAAATCAGCTTCCTCGAGGCTGGCGTTCTGTATTGTCTCCGCTAGTTCTTCTCCCTGCACAGTTGTTGTCCATATACAGGGGCCTTGTCCGCCCTCGTATGGAGTATGCATCTCATGTGTGGGGGCTCCACCAGCTCTTCTGGACAGAGTGAGGCAAAGGCTCTTCGTCTCATCAGCTCTCCTCCTCATACTGATAGTCTTCTACCTCTTAAATTCCGCCGCAATGTTGCCTCTCTTTCTATCTTCTATCGATATTTCCACGCTGACTGCTCTTCTGAACTTCATAAACCATGCCTCCCCCTCCCCCTCCCCTGCCCCCACCTGACACTTCTTTACATGCTCATCCCTATACTGTCCAAACTTATGCAAGAGTTAACCAGCATCTTCACTCTTTCATCCCTCACGCTGGTAAACTCTGGAACAATCTTCCTTCATCTGTATTTCCTCCTGCCTACGACTTGAACTCTTTCAAGAGGAGGGTATCAGGACACCTCTCCTCCCGA
>NC_066517.1:518409-533409 GCF_024679095.1 Eriocheir sinensis
GGTGGGGGTGGTGGTGGTGGTGGTAGTGGTGGTGATGGTAGTGGTGAGTAGTGGTGAGTGGTAGTGATTGGTGGTGGTTGGTGGTGGTGGTGAAGTGGTTGTGGTGGTGAGATTGATTGGTGGTGGTGGTGGTGGTGGTAGTGGTGGTGGTTGGTAATTAGTGCGTTGGTGGTTGTAATGGTGGTAGTGGTGGTGGTGGTGGTGAGTTGGTGGTGATGGTTGTAGTGGTGGTGGTGAGAGTGTAATTAGTGGTGGTGGTGTGGTTGATGGTGGTTGTAGTGAGGTGGTGCAATGGTGGTGGTGGTGGTGGTGGTGGTGGTTGATTAATTATGGTGGTGGTGGTGGTTGGTTGGTTGGTGTGGTTGAGTAGTGAGTGGTGGTGAGTGGTGGTGGTGGTGGTGGTGGGGTGGTGATGGTGGTGAGGTGGTGGATGGTGGTGAGTGGTGGTGGATTGTAGTTGTGGTTGATTGGTGGTGGTGGTGAGGTGGTGGTGGTGGTTAGGTGGACGAACGGTTGGTTGATTGGTGGTGAGTGGTGGTGGTGATTGGTTGTATTGAAGTTGGTGGGATGGTGGTGGTGGTGAGGTGATGAAGTGGTTGGTTGGTGGTTGATTGGTGGTGGTAGTGAAATTGATTGATTGATTGGTGGATTGGTTGATGAATTGAGTGGTGAGGTGGTTGATGATGGTTGAAGTGGTGGTTGAGTTGAGTTGGTGGTGGTGATGGTGGTGAAGATGGTAATTGAGGTGGTGGTGGTTGGTTGGTCGATGGTGGTAAAGTGAAGTTGAGGTGGTGGTTGGTTGGTTGAGATAGGGGAGAGGAGGAAGAGGAGGGAGGAGGGAAAGAAGAAAGAGGCGTTTGTATTCAGAAGGGGTTGATGAGATGATGGGCAGAGCTGGGACAGGGTCCTGAAGGAAGGGAAAAGGAAGAGGGAGGCGGAGAAGGGAGGAGGGAGGGGAGGGGGGGAGGAAAGAAAGAGAGGTGTTTGTATTAGAAGGGTTGATGAGATGATGGGTAGGGCTGGGACGAGATAGGGAAGGGAAAGGGAAGGAGCAGAGAAAGGAGAGGGAGGGAGGGGGAGGAAAGAAAAAGAGGTGTTTTATAGAAAGGTTGATGAAGATGATAGGCAGAGCTGGGACGAGAGAGGGATGGGAAAGGAAGGGGCGGAGAAGGGAGGGGGAGGAAAGAAAGAGAGGTGTTTGTATTAGAAGGGTTGATGAGATGATGGGCAGGGCTGGGACGAGATAGGGAAGGGAAAGGAAGGGGCGGAGAAGGGAGGGGGAGGAAAGAAAGAGAGGTGTTTGTATTAGAAGGGTTGATGAGATGATGGGCAGGGCTGGGACAGCCAGATAGGAAAGGGGGAAAGGAAGGGGCCGGAGAGAAGGGAGGAGGGGAGGGAGGGAGGGAGGAAAAGAAAGAGAGGGTGTTTGGCAATGAAGGTTGATGAGATGGGCAGAGCTGGGACAGGGGCCAGGAAGGAAAGGAAAGAAGGGACGGAGAAAAGGGGGAGGGAAGGAGGACGAATAGGAAAGGGGAAACACAAACATGGAAATGCAGGCAACAGAAAGCCTGTTGGCTTGTTACAAGGCTGCCCGCTCTAGTGCTTTAATTATGGCATTTCTGCCATATTTTGGTGTGTCTGCCATATGGCATAATTATCATAAAATATGGAGACTGTGCACCTATGAAATGCCAGGACCCTCAAGCAAATTCTGATGTTGTGAGTCATGCAGGTGAATGGTGAGGTTAGGCCGCTGGGGTGGCCGGGGCGGGCAAGGTGTGGTCGATACGAAGATCAAAACGGCTGCAGAATATTAACGTCTTTGCGGTCTGTCTGGCGCGCTGGCAGGAGCACTTCAGCTCACTCATTTTGCCACTGTCGAGAGCACACCATGCTCCCCGAATGAGAGTACACACACACACACACACACACACACACACACAGAGAGAGAGAGAGAGAGAGAGAGAGAGAGAGAGAGAGAGAGAGAGAGAGAGAGAGAGAGAGAGAGAGAGAGAGGAGAGAGAGAGAGAGAGAGAGAGAGAGAGAGAGAGAGAGAGAGAGAGAGAGAGAGAGAGAGAGAGAGAGAGAGAGAGAGAGAGAGATGAAAAGTGTGAAAAAACAAACTTTCTGGGAGTTGAAATGTTGAAATCTTATTAACGTTTTCAACTTTTTTCAAGAATATTCAAACTAATTAGTGCAGAAACCCCAATTCTCTCTCTCTCTCAACCCCTTTAACGAAACATTAGACAAAGAGACATCTCTCTGCTCTCTCTCTCCATAGCTATACACCTATCTATCTATCTACCTTTCTACCTATCTTGGATGTGTCTCTCTCTTGGACAGAGTGGAGTCAAAGACTCTCACTGACAATCTTCTACCTCTTAAATTCCACCGCCATGTTGCATCTCTTTCTATCTTCTAAAGATGTTTTCACACTGATTGCTCTTCTGAACTTGCTAATTGCATGCCTCCCCCCCTACCGCGGCCCCGCTGCACTCAACTTTCTATTCAAGCTCATCCCTATACTGTCCAATCCCCTATGCAAGAGTTAACCAGCATCTTCACTCCTTCATCCCTTACACTGGTAAACTCTGGAACTGCTTTCCTTCGTCTGTATTTCCTCCTGCCTATGACTTGAACTCTTTCAAGAGGAGAGTATCAGGACACCTCTCCTCCCGAAACTGACCTCTCTTTCGATCACTCCTCTTTACTCTTTTATATAGGAGCAGTGCTAAGCGTGCCTTTTTTCATTATTTTCTTTTATTTTTTTTGCCCCTGAACTGCTTCCTTTACTGAAAAAAAATATGACCCTTCCCATGTCCTCACTAACCGTTTCCCTATTGTCTCACCAACACCGGAGAGTAGTTCAGCATGCTCTCTAAAGACAGATCCTCTCTTTATCCACACCACACTACATTCACACAACATATACACCTTTTCCCAAAATCAAAATTTCAAAATGGCGCACATAGCCACCAAGGCCTCGAGTCCCCGACTGAGAGGGACTACAATTCCCCAGGGAGGACTCTTACTTCTGGCTGCCGAACCTGAGAGAGGTGTCTTGATAACTCCTCGAACCTCTTTTCTTCACAATTTCTAAAATATCTGCGGTCTTCACTGCCTAATTTTCATTCTGTGGAACATCATCTTCTCCTCCTCTAAACCTCACCTTCTTTCTTTCTTACCAGAAACACAGGTTTCTGAGGCTGCTGACAGCAATCTCTACTCTGTCTTCCCTACTATATCTCTGTCTAAATTTCAATCCAAGCTGGATGTTGCGCCTACGCGCAACGATCACTTGCTCTCGTGCCTACGACCTTGAATTTTGAATTTTCCATCATCTGTTTGCGCAACATCCACCTGCTCTCATTAACACGACATGACTCTTCTGAATTTTCCACCATCTAGTTAAGACTTCACTGTCATTCTATTACTAAATACATCTTTGCTGTTTATCCTCACCTAACTCACCCAATACTCTACAACTATGTAAAATTCTTTGACTATTTGAATTCTAAAGTGGAGCATTATCTGAGCTCCACTCTCCTCCTTCGCTGAAATCTCCATCCTAGGAGATTTCAATGTTCCTACCAGCTTTGGCTTTCATCCTCTTTCACTGACCATCCTGGTGAACAAGCCTGCAACTTTGCTATCCTCAACGACCCAGAGCAGTGCTGGTCCAGCACCCTACACGTATTTCCCTGACCGTCTTGGAGATCGGCCCAACATTCTAGACCTCTTCCTTACCTCAAACTCCTTCTGCTTATTCTGTCAAACTGTTCTCTCCGTTGGGCTCCTCCTGATCACAATCTTATTTCTGCATCCTGTCCTATCGCTCCTGTACCTCTGGACCCACTGAAGAGGCGATGCTTCTGGCATTTTGCTTCAGCTTGGTGGGACGACCTGAGGATGTGTTTCTTTCTGATTTCCCGTGAATGATTATTGCTTCCAGGATAGAGACCCCTTCTGTGTGCTCAGCGCATCACAGAGGTGATTGTCTCTGGAATGAGGCATACATTCCTCGTTCTTTCTCTACTCCTCACGCAAAAAGCCTTGGTCAATCATTAATAACGCTTGTTCTCGTGCTGTCAATGATAGAGAGGTAGCTCACAAAAAGGTACCAGAGCCTAAACTAATGTTAATTATGAACTTTACATTTCTGCCCGAAATCGTGCCAAATCTATTCTCCGACTAACCAAAAATTCTTTCATTAATAGAAAATGTCAAAACCTTTCTCTAACTCTTCCCGTGACTTCTGGCATCTAGCCAAAACATCTCCTCCAACTCACTTCTTCATCTTTCCTCCACTCCTCCAGTCCTGACAGCAACACTGCCGTCTCATCTATCTCTAAGGCTGAACTCTTCTCTCAAACTTTTTCTAAAAACTCCACTCTGGACGATTTTGGGCATATTCCTCCTACTCATCCCCCTCTGACTCCTTTTGTATATGCCTGTTATAAAAGATTCTTCAAATGATGTTTCTATGCCCTCTGGCCTCAATCCTCAGAAGGCTTATGGACCTGATGGAGTGCCTCCTATTGTCCTTAAAAACTGTGCCTCCGTGCTGTCACCCTGCCTGATCAAACTCTTTCGCCTCTGCCTGTCAACATCTACCTTTCCTTCATGCTGGAAGTACGCCTTCATACAGCCTGTGCCTAAGAAGGGTGACCGTCCCAATCCCTCAAACTACTGCCCTGTAGCTTTACTTTCATGCCTATCTAAAGCTTTTGAATCACTCCTGAACTGGAAGTTTCTATCTATCCACTTCTGACCTTCTTTCTGATCGCCTGTATGGGTTCCACAAAGGGAGTTCTACTGGGGGTCTTCTTGCTTTCCTAACTGACTCAAGGTCATTCTCTCTTAGCCGTTTCGGTGAAACTTTCTCAGTGTCGCTAGACATATCAAAAGTCTTTGATAGGGTCTAGCACAAATCTTTGCTTTTCAAACTACCCTCCAACGGTTTCTATCCTTCTCTCTGTACCTTTATCTCCAGTTTCCTTTCTGACCGTTCTATTTCTGCCGTGGTAGACGGTCACTGTTCTTCTAAATCTATTAACAGTGGATTGTCCCACAGGGTTCTGGTCCTATCTCCCACTCTTTTTTCTGTTGTTCATTGATGATCTTCTTTCCAAAACGAACTGTCCTATCCCATTCCTATGCCGATGATTCCACTCTGCATTATTCAACTTCTTTTAATAGAGACCCACCCTTCAGGAACTTAACGACTCAAGGCTGGAGACTGCAGAACGCTTAGCCTCAGACCTTACTATTATTTCCGATTGGGGCAAGAAGAACCTGGTGTCCTTCAACGCCTCAAAACACAGTTCTCCACCTATCCACTCGACACAATCTTCCAAACAACTATCCCTATTCTTTGACAACACCCAGCTATCACCTTCCTCAACACTAAACATTCTCGGTCTATCCTTAACTCAAAATCTCAACTGGAAACTTCATATCTCATCTCTTACTAAATCAGCTTCCTCGAGGCTGGGCGTTCTGTACCTGTCTCCAGTTCTTCTCCCTGCACAGTTGCTGTCCATATACAGGGGCCTTGTCCGCCCTCGTATGGAGTATGCATCTCGTAATGTGGGGGCTCCCTCACACAGCTCTTCTGGGCAGAGTGGAGGCTAAGGCTCTTCGTCTCATCAGCTCTCCTCCTCATACTGATAGTCTACGACCTATTAAATACCGCCGCAATGTTGCCACTCATTCAAACTTCTATCGATATTTCCACATGACTGCTCTTCTGAACTTGCTAACTGCATGCCTCCCCCTCCCATGGCCCCGCTGCCTCGACTTTCTCATGCTCATCCCTATACTGTCCAAACCCCTTATGCAAGAGTTAACCAGCATCTTCACTCTTTCATCCCTCACGCTGGTAAACTCTGGAACAATCTTCCTTCATCTGTATTTCCTCCTGCCTACGACTTGAACTCTTTCAAGAGGAGGGTATCAGGACACCTCTCCTCCCGAAACTGACCTATCTTTCGGCCACCTCTTTGGATTCTTTTTAGGAGCAGTGAGTAGCGGGCTTTTTTTTTATTAATGTTTGCTTTTTTTGTGCCTGCCTGTCTCCTTTGCTGTAAAAAAAAAAAAAAAAAAAAAAATCATCTATCTTTCTCTAATCAATCCATCAGCCACTGGCCTTCCCTCCTTCCTTCCTTCCTTCCGTCAACGAACTCAAACATGGATGCTGGGGTCGGTATTCTCAGACGCTGCCGCCTCTCACATCAACTACTCCCAAAGGCCAAAAAAGGATATCAATCGGAGTATTATGAGTATTGTTTTAGGTTCATGGGACAGAGGAAGGGTCAGACTACCACCAGGGACATAAAGCTACCCGAGGAAATGACCCAAACTCTTATGAATGCCTTGTTTAGACTTACATACGGCCCCTAGACACTGCCTCCACGCATCTCGACTTAGAACGTTCCTCCTTCACGTACACCAAACCCCACGTACACATCTTACACACACACACACACACACACACACCCTGTTTTGCTATGTACGTAAGTCAGCTCCAGTCTAAGTCATTTGTAAGCAATCTCATTCCTTCCCATCACCCCATCAAGTCTTTCCATACAAACACCTTCTCTCTTTCCCTTCACTGTCCCTTCCTCTTACATACCAGTCTAACCAAACCTTCCGAAATAGACACCCTTTCATTCCACTTCATTCCCTCCCTTTCCTATCTCTGTCCCAGCCTGGCCCATCACCCCATCAAGCCTTTCCATACAAACACCTCTCTTTCCCTTCCCTGTCCCTTCCTCTTACATACCAGCCTAACCAAACCTTCCGAAATAGACACCCTTTCATTCCACTTCATTCCCTCCCTTTCCCTCCCCTTCCCTCTCTCTGTCCCAGCCCAGCCCATCACCTCATCAACCCTTCCCATACAAACACCTCTCTCTCTCTCTCTCTCTCTCTCTCTCTCTCTCTCTCTCTCTCTCTCTCTCTCTCTCTCTCTCTCTCTCTCTCTCTCTCTCTCTCTCTCTCTCTCTCTCTCTCCTTTTTCCCTTTCTTACCCTTCCCTATCTATCACACCAACAGTCAGTCATTGTATTGTTTCCCATTGGTTTCATCACTGTCTCTACCAATGTCTAAATAAGTCTTGGTCTATGCATGGTCCATATTCTTAAACGTATCGAGATCCCAGTACGACTATTTTCCATGGCCACAGATAAGATTACCCGGGATTTCATGGGTGATTTTTCCGCTCAAGGTACAGAGGTCTTGTAAAACTATCACTGGGATCACTAAACAGTCCATGTAAATCTCAGGAACTTCAACGAGAGACTATTTCCTAAGGCCACAAATAAGATTACCCGGGTATTCATGGGTGATTTTACGCTCAAGGTGCAGAGGCAGCGTAAAACTATCACTGGGATCACTAAACAGTCCATGAAAATCCCAGGAACTTCCACGAGAGATTTCAAACGGGGGAACTGAGGCGCAGAGACATTAAAAACAGTCCATGTAAATCCCCGGAACTTCAACGAGACTATTTCCCAAGGCCACAGAGAAGATTACCCGGGTTTTCACGGGTGTTTTCCCGTCCCAGATGCAAAGTCTGTGTAAAACTATCAATGGGATCACTAAACAGTCCATGTAAATCCCAGCAACTTCAACGAGAGACTATTTCCCAAGGCCACAGGGGTTTTCATGGGTGATTTCCCGCTCAAGGTGCAGAGGCCGTGTAAGACTATCACTGGGATCACTAAACAGTCCATGTAAATCCCAGCAACTTCAACGAGAGACTTTTCAAACGGGGGAACTGAGGCGTCGATAAATTCAAGAATACCTTATACTTCCTCCGGCGTGCAGACAACAACTATAATCAAGAATATAACGGAGGTAAAGACTAGAACCAGGCCAGTGTAGAGTCGCCGCGCGGTCCCCGAGGAGGCGTTTGTCATGCAGCGGCGCTTATTCACGTGAGCGTCGCCGCCTCGTGTAGATCAGGCGGCCAGATTCTGAACATAATAATTTTTCTTTGCAATATATTCAACCGCCCCGCTTCCAGGTACAGGGAGAATATATGGAGGGAGAGAGAGGGGGGGAGGGAGAGGAGGGAGGGAGGAAGGCACGGAAGAGAGGGAGAAAGCAAGGAGGAGAGGTAGGAAGAGGGGGAGAGAGGGCAAGGAGGGAAGGAGGTATAGGTGAGGAGGGAGGGAGGGAAGGAGGGAGAAAGGAAGGAGGGAGGGAGGGAGGGAGGTAAGAGAGGGAGGAATGCAAGGAGGGAGGGTAGGAACAAGGAAGGCATGGACGGAGGAAAGGGGAGAGGAAGGAGGGAGGGAGGGAGAGATGGAGGTCAGGAAAGAGGGAGGGAGGAAGGTTGGTTGGAGGAGAGTCGTATCTTGGAGATATTACGAGTTGAGGGAGGGAGAGGGAGGGAGGGAGAGCGAGGGAGAGAAAAGTAAGGGAGAGGAGAGAGATAGGTAACTGGAGGAGTGAAAGAAAGAGAGAAAGGAGGAAGAGGGAGAGAAAGAGATAAGATAAGCGAGAGAGAGAGAGAGAGAGAGAGTCGGGATAAGAGCAGGACTGAGTATGGAGATGTGAAGATGAAAAGGGTTGGTATTTCTCTCTCTCTCTCTCTCTCTCTCTCTCTCTCTCTCTCTCTCTCTCTCTCTCTCACAATTGCCATCCATCAGTCGGGTTCATTTGAGAGAGAGAGAGAGAGAGAGAGAGAGAGAGAGAGAGAGAGAGAAAGAAAGAAAAGAAAGAGAAAAAAAGAATAGAAAGAAGAGAGAGAGAGAGAGAAAGAGAAAAGGAAAGAAAGAAAGAAAAGAAAGAGGGAAATAGAGAAAGAGAAGCGAAAGAAAAGAAAAAGAAAAGAGAGAGAGAGAGAGAGAGAGAGAGAGAGAGAGAGAGAGAGAGAGAGAGAGAGAGAGAGAGAGAGAGAGAGAGAGAGAGAGTACACACATAACGAGTGGTACCAAAATAGATGAAAAAAAATGAATATAAAAATGGGAGGGAGGGAGGGAGAGAGAGAGAGAGAGGGAGGGAGAGAAGGAGGGAGATTAAAGCCAGTTCCCTCCATGATACAGTCCTTTCCTTCATGCTACTAACAGTCACCGACACTCATCTCTCCCTCCCTCCCTCCCTCCCTTACCTACCTACCTACCTTCTCTCCCTCTTCCCTCTGCCTTCTCTCCTTTCCTCCACTCTTCCTGTTCTCCTTTCTCTCCCTCTCTCCCTTCTTTCCTCTCCACCTACCTTCCCTCCCTCTTCCCTCTTCCTTCTCTCCTTTCCTCCACTCCTCCTGTTCTCCTTTCTCTCCATCTCTCCCTTCTTTCCTCTCCACCTACCTTCCCTCCCTCTTCCCTCTGCCTTCTCTCCTTTCCTCCACTCTTCCTGTTCTCCTTTCTCTCCCTCTCTCCCTTCTTTCCTCTCCACCTGTCTACCTACCTTCCCTCCCTCTTCTATCTCCCTCCCCTCCTTTCCTCCACTCTCCCACCTCTTATTTCACAACCATATTCAGGAGGAGCAGGAGGAGGAGGAGGAGGAGGAGGAGGAGGAGGAGGAGGAGTTGACAAGGGACGAGATATGACAATTGCAAAAGCACACACACACACACAGAGAGAGAGAGAGAGAGAGAGAGTGAGAGAGAGATCGCCGGCTCGCATGCACAAACACACACACCCACACAAGCACAAAAACACACACACACACATATACTCTCTCTCTCTCTCTCCCGGATTAATATAATAACTTGAGGGTAAGCGACGTTGTATGAAATATTCGGGAAACCAATAATTTGTTTAGGCAAGAGGGCAAGAGAGAGAGAGAGAGAGAGAGAGAGAGAGAGAGAGAGAGAGAGAGAGAGAGAGAGAGAGGGCATGGAAGGAAGGAAGGAAGGAAGGGATGGAGGAAGGAAGGAAGGAAGGAAGGAAGGAAGGAAGGAAGGCAGCAAAGAACGGTGGAAGGTTTTAGAAGATTCCCAGAAGCTTTATTAAAATGGAAATTACTTGCAAAATCCTTTCACAACTTTGAGAGCCGAGACAAAAACAGCAACAGCCGAATTCTGAGCGGCTTTCCCTCCTTCAGATCGCCGCTTATTACCAAACTCCAAAACCAAAGGCAATCGCTAAACTTTTTATATGTATTCTTTTTTTTTTTATTATTTTTCATCGTCGTTCAATTCTTCACACTTTATTTCTTATGTATGTTTTTTTTTGGGGGGGGGGCTTCGTTAAATTCAACATACTACTTCACTTCGTTTTGTATATTTTTTGCTCTCTCTCTCTCTCTCTCTCTCTCTCTCTCTCTCTCTCTCTCTCTCTCTCTCTGATCACTTTTTCCCTTCCCTTCTATTCCCTCATTTCTCTTTATTCTCTTCTTTTTTTCTTTTTATTTTGTTTTATTATTTTATTTTATTTTCATTTATTTTTTTCTTCTCTCCTCTCCTCTCTTCTCCTCTTCTCTCTCTCTCTCTCTCTCTCTCTCTCTCTCTCTCTCTCGTTAAATCTCTCTTCTAAACTCAATAGTTTTTTTCTCTCGTTTTCGTTAAATTCCTGTATATATTTTCCTTTTTTTTCGTCTTCCTAAAATTCTTGACACTTCGCTCCCAATTGTGTTTTTTCTCTTACTCATAACAGGGGACGCCAATGAGCTGGAGGACACTTCAAAGTGGTTCCAAATTGAGAGGGGACATACATTTTATGTTAATGTTGTCAGAACTGATTTCAACTTCAATCACGTATTTTTCTTTTTTTTTTTTTTCGTCTTGGTTAAATTTTATTATTTGCATTTTCTTCATTTTTTTTCGTCTTCGTTAAATTCAACATATAAACTTTTCATAATTACGTGGACTTTTTTTTTTCGTAAAATTCCTTATACTTCACTTTCAATTCTTTTTTCGTCTACGTTAAATTGAACATACGTATTCCACTTCCAAGTATATACCTTTTCCTTACCGTATATGTGCCCTTTTGTTTAACGGGGAAAACTAGTGAACTGGGAGGGACGCATCAAAGTGGTTCACGGTAAGCTTGCAGGAGGACGAACGAGATATGGCTGTGGGCGAATGAGATTTTATACCGAGATAAAACTTTGGCTGTTGATTCATAAGGTATTTGTCTCTTGGTTAACACGAATACACACTCACTTTTTGTACAGGAAGGGAAGGGAGAGCTTGTAGTGTGGGCGCATGAGTTTATATACCGAGATACACGCTCAAACCATTCACTCATTAAGTATTTGTCTCTCTGCCAGCATGGATATATACTCACTATTTGTACAGGAAAGGAAGCAGCTCTAAGGCATAAACAAAGGACAAGAATTCAACAAGCCCGCTAACCACTGCCCCCGCACAAGAAAACAGAATTGAGGGGTCAGAAGAAAGGTGCGATTTCGGAAGGTGAGATGTCTTGATGCTTATAACCCCCCCCCCACCCCCCCCACCCCCCGCCCATATCTACAGCAGAGCAACTTTAATAACATTATCGGCACCAAAATCCCGAAAAAAAAAAAGCGTGGTCAAAAGAGAGAGTCAGGTTCGGAAGGTGAGGTGTCGTGATACTCATTACACCGCCCTTCTTCCCCCACAATTCCTCTTAGTCATGTTTATAGAGCAGCAACACTAAAATCAGTATCGGCGCCAAAACCCGCTAAGGAAAAGAAAACAGAGCTGCGTGGCCAGATGAGAGGTGCGATTTCTGAAGGTGAGGTGTCTACATACTTATCATAACCTACCACCCCTTTCCTCTTAATAAACATCTACAGAACAGCAACTTAATAACAGTATCGGCGCCAAAACCCGCTAAGGAAAAGAAAAGAGCTGCGTGGCCAGATGAGAGGTGCGATTTCGAAAGGTGAGGTGTCTTGATACTCATTATAACGCACCACTCCCATCTCTCTTAAATATCTACAGAAGAGCAACTCTAATAACAGTATCGGCACCAAAACCCCGCTAAGAGAAAAGAAAACATAACTGCGTGGTCAGAAGACAGGGCCAATTTCGGAAGGAGACCTGTTTACTCTGCTGTAAAAAAAATACAAAAAATTGCAACCAGCACCAGTCAGCACCAGGCCTACTACTAACGAAGGCCACAGAACAGTAACAATGATGGCGGCAGCGGTAACTGCACTCTGTCCCACGGCACAACGATCATGGCAGCAGCGGTAACAGCACTCGCTAACACCTCTGTCCCACTGCACAACGATCATGGCAGCAGCGGTAACAGGCATCAGCTAACACCTCTGTCCCACTGCACAACGATCATGGCAGCAGCGGTAACAGGCATCAGCTAACACCTCTGTCCCACTGCACAACGATCATGGCAGCAGCGGTAACAGCACTCGCTAACACCTCTGTCCACTGCACAAAGATCATGGCAGCAGCGGTAACAGGCATCAGCTAACACCTCTGTCCCACTGCACAACGATCATGGCAGCAGCGGTAACAGGCATCAGCTAACACCTCTGTCCCACTGCACAACGATCATGGCAGCAGCGGTAACAGGCATCAGCTAACACCTCTGTCCCACTGCACAACGATCATGGCAGCAGCGGTAACAGGCATCAGCTAACACCTCTGTCCCACTGCACAACGATCATGGCAGCAGCGGTAACAGCACTCGCTAACACCTCTGTCCCACTGCACAACGATCATGGCAGCAGCGGTAACAGCACTCGCTAACACCTCTGTCCCACGGCACAACGATCATGGCAGCAGCGGTAACAGCACTCGCTAACACCTCTGTCCCACTGCACAACGATCATGGCAGCAGCGGTAACAGCACTCGTTAACACCTCTGTCCCACGGCACAACGATCATGGCAGCAGCGGTAACAGCACTCGCTAACACCTCTGTCCCACGGCACAACGATCATGGCAGCAGCGGTAACAGCACTCGCTAACACCTCTGTCCCACTGCACAACGATCATGGCAGCAGCGGTAACAGTCAGCTAACACCTCTGTCCCACTGCACAACGATCATGGCAGCAGCGGTAACAGGCATCAGCTAACACCTCTGTCCCACTGCACAACGATCATGGCAGCAGCGGTAACAGGCATCAGCTAACACCTCTGTCCCACTGCACAACGATCATGGCAGCAGCGGTAACAGGCATCAGCTAACACCTCTGTCCCACTGCACAACGATCATGGCAGCAGCGGTAACAGCACTCGCTAACACCTCTGTCCCACTGCACAACGATCATGGCAGCAGCGGTAACAGGCATCAGCTAACACCTCTGTCCCACTGCACAACGATCATGGCAGCAGCGGTAACAGCACGCTAACACCTCTGTCCCACTGCACAACGATCATTGCAGCAGCGGTAACAGCACTCGCTAACACCTCTGTCCCACTGCACAACGATCATGGCAGCAGCGGTAACAGGCATCAGCTAACACCTCTGTCCCACTGCACAACGATCATGGCAGCAGCGGTAACAGGCACCAGCTAACACCTCTGTCCCACTGCACAACGATCATGGCAGCAGCGGTAACAGCACTCGCTAACACCTCTGTCCCACTGCACAACGATCACGGCAGCAGCGGTAACAGCACTCGCTAACACCTCTGTCCCACTGCACAACGATCATGGCAGCAGCGGTAACAGGCACCAGCTAACACCTCTGTCCCACTGCACAACGATCATGGCAGCAGCGGTAACAGCACTCGCTAACACCTCTGTCCCACTGCACAACGATCATGGCAGCAGCGGTAACAGCACTCGCTAACACCTCTGTCCCACTGCACAACGATCATGGCAGCAGCGGTAACAGGCATCAGCTAAAACCTCTGTCCCACTGCACAACGATCATTGCAGCAGCGGTAACAGGCATCAGCTAACACCTCTGTCCCACTGCACAACGATCATGGCAGCAGCGGTAACAGCACTCGCTAACACCTCTGTCCCACTGCACAACGATCATGGCAGCAGCGGTAACAGCACTCGCTAACACCTCTGTCCCACTGCACAACGATCATTGCAGCAGCGGTAACAGCACTCGCTAACACCTCTGTCCCACGGCACAACGATCATGGCAGCAGCGGTAACAGCACTCGCTAACACCTCTGTCCCACTGCACAACGATCATGGCAGCAGCGGTAACAGCACTCGCTAACACCTCTGTCCCACTGCACAACGATCATGGCAGCAGCGGTAACAGGCACCCACTAACACCTCTGTCCCACTGCACAACGATCATGGCAGCAGCGGTAACAGCACTCGCTAACACCTCTGTCCCACTGCACAACGATCATGGCAGCAGCGGTAACAGGCATCAGCTAACACCTCTGTCCCACTGCACAACGATCATGGCAGCAGCGGTAACAGCACTCGCTAACACCTCTGTCCCACTGCACAACGATCATGGCAGCAGCGGTAACAGGCATCAGCTAACACCTCTGTCCCACTGCACAACGATCATGGCAGCAGCGGTAACAGCACTCGCTAACACCTCTGTCCCACTGCACAACGATCATGGCAGCAGCGGTAACAGGCATCAGCTAACACCTCTGTCCCACTGCACAACGATCATGGCAGCAGCGGTAACAGGCATCAGCTAACACCTCTGTCCCACTGCACAACGATCATGGCAGCAGCGGTAACAGCACTCGCTAACACCTCTGCTCCATGGATCAGCGGCGCTCAGCCTTGATCTATTAAGTAAAAGCCAAATCCATTTATGTTCTACCACTCCGCACACATTCTGGCGCCCGGGATTCATTCATTTTCCCGGCAGCAGCGGAGGAGGAGGAGGAGGAGGAGGAGGAGGAGGAGCGGAATGCGGGACGGAAACACAATAATAAAAGCACATTCAGGCCCGCATACACACACACACACACACACACACACACACACACACACACACACACACACACCACGCTGACCCGGACTAAAATGATGCATGTATGGAGAAGAAACTGAGGAAAGGGTGACTTGTTTTGGGGAGAGGCGGGGTGCTAATAATGTGTGTGTGCCTCGTGGTGACTTCGTGAGTGTTTAGCAGAGTGTGGTAAAATGTAGTAGAGATTAGTAGA
>NC_066517.1:538409-540909 GCF_024679095.1 Eriocheir sinensis
TTCCCTTTCCACTACATACAGCAGCACCAACACCCCATCCCTTTCCCTTCCCTTCCCTTCTCCCCTCCCCTTTCCTTCCCTTCTCTCTCCATACACCTACACACACACACACACACACACACACACACACACACTCATACATCTCTTTATTAGCATCTGGTATTGAGTAGAAATATCGGATCATTGTGAAGAATATATATACAGCTTGGTTTGGACGCTTAGAATGACTGTCGAACTGGACCAACACTCAAATATTTCGGCGCCTGAGCATATACACTGGACATGGGTTTCCTAGTTGTGGCGGGCATTTCCGTGGGTAGTTTTATGAGCCTGGTGGTAGTTTGAGAGAGATTCTGTGCCGTGGACGTGAAGAAGCCCTCGTGTGGATACGATTAATCTCCTTGTAGCCGTTGGAAAGAGTTGATGTGACTCTACTACTACTCGGCCTATCTATCTATGTATTTATCTATATCACGCTCACATTGATGACATACCCCTCTACCCTATTCCCTCCTTCCCTCTTCATCCTCCTTCCCTCTCCCTCTCTCCCTCCCTCCCAGCATCCACTCGAAGGTGAATTCCGTGGCTGTGAGATTCGATTCGGCGGTCCTTCAGTAACTTCGTCCCCTTGCACCTCTTCTCTCCCTCCCTCTCGGCATCCCTTCAAAGGTGAATTCAGCGGCTGCGAGGTCCTGTTCGGCGGTCCTTTAGCCTCGTCGTCCCAGGCAGAAGCAAAATAAGTCTGCTTGCGATAAATTAGGCTGAAGTGCGCTATTGGCGGCTATTGGTGGGGCGGTGAGCCATTAAGCCGGCGTTATATTGCGTATTACCGAGGCGAATGTGTATTACTTTCGCGCTATAGTGAATTGAACGGAGGAAGGGAGATTGGGGGGTGGGAGGGAGGGGAGAGAGGAGGGGGAAGGAGGGGGAAAAGAGAGAGAGAGAGAGAGAGAGAGAGAGAGAGAGAGAGAGAGAGAGAGAGAGAGAGAGAGAGAGAGAGAGAGAGAGAGAGAGAGAGAGAGAGAGAGAGAGAGAGAGAGAGAGAGAGAGAGAGAGAGAGAGAGAGAGAGAGAGAGAGAGAGAGAGAGAGAGAGAGAGAGAACGTAGAAATTAGTAAAGAGATGAAAGAGTAAAGGGAAAAAGAGGAAAAAGAGAGAGAGAGAGAGAGAGAGAGAGAGAGAGAGAGAGAGAGAGAGAGAGAGAGAGAGAGAGAGAGAGAGAGAGAGAGAGAGAGAGAGAGAGAGAGAGAGAGAGAGAGGTGAAACAGAACAAAAGAATCGTCTCTGAGTACAACAGTTCTTCTTGAAAAACCCTCCTCCTCCTCCTCCTCCTCCTCCTCCTCCTCCTCCTCCTCCTCCTCCTCTTCCTCCTCCTCATATTCCACACCCTCCATTATTCCTTTCCTTCAGTTAGGGCGAGGAGAGAAGTTAAATAATGTCACACACACACACACACACACACACACACACACACACACACACACACACACTTCCCTGGCTCCTATCAAGTAAATCCCACCATCAAACTTATGTCTCTCTCTCTCTCTCTCTCTCGTAACAATCTGCCTCATTTCCTCCGCTTCAGTGTGTCCAGAGAGGGAACGGTGGTGGTGGTGGTTGTGATGGTTGTGGTGGTGGTGGTGTTGATGGTGGTGTTGGTGGTGTTGGTGGTGGAGGTGGTAGTGTAATGTGGTACACGTATACAAGTAATAGCAGTGGTGGTAGTTTTTCTTGTTGTGCTAGTAATAGTAGAAGCGGCAATAGCAGCAGTAGCAGTAATTAAAGTAGTAGTAGTTATAGTAGTAGTAGTTGTAGTAGTAGTAGTAGTAGTAGTAGTAATAGTAGTAATTGTAGGAGGAAGAGGAGGAGGAGGAGGAGTAGGAGGAGGAGGAGGAGGAGGAGGAGTTTTCTAGGGACAAACCAGTAGAGCGCGGGGGGAGTGAGCCTGCACGCCGCCTGTTCACAGCCCCAAACGCCTCAGACGCAGAAAAAAAACAGAAAATGAAAGTGAAACCGATGAGGAGAAGGAGGGCGAGGGGATTGCGATGAAGCAAAAGGATCAAGAAACAGAGCGAAGGACCTGCTGTGTCACACGCCGGGGAGGGACGCCCAGGCAGGCCGGGTGCACGGCTGTGGCGAAGGGTCCGAGTCCACACTCAGGAACTGGATGGCCGGCGGCTGGCCAGCTCATCCAGCCTTTGACAGGTCTTGTTTTTCGTCCCGCTGGGCGTCCAGTCACCGGGCAGCCCAGCGGGGGGCCGGGCTAGTCGCCGACACTCCGACCATGCAACAGGCCGTGATGGGTTACATGGTACCAGCCAGTAGAAGTGATCGGAACACTAGCCTGGCGGTAGTAGTAGTAGCAGTGGTAGCAGTGGTAGTAGCAGTGGTAGTGGCAGTAGTATCCGCAGCAGCGGCGGCGGCGGCGGCGGTAGCGGCGCCGTTTAGGGCCCAAGATAAGGGGGAACGACCTGCCAGCGAGATGGATATTTGCTGCCCAC
>NC_066517.1:548409-580909 GCF_024679095.1 Eriocheir sinensis
GAGGAGGAGGAGGAGGAGGAGGAGGAGGAGGAGGAGGAGGTATGGAGGTAAAAGGCAGCGGTGAGGTAACAAAGAAGGTAAAAAAAAGTAAAAGGAAGGAGAAATGGAGGAAAGGAAGACGTAAGATATGGAGGTATGGAGGGAAGGGAGGTATGGAGGTAAGGGAGAGAGAGAGGGAGGAGGCGTGGAGGAAAGTAGATGAAATAACAATGAAGGTAAAGAAAGGAATGAGAAATGGAGGAAAGGAAGAGGTAGGAGGAATGGAGGAAAGGGAGGGAAGTATGGAAGTAACGGAGGTATGGAGGAGGAAGAGTAAGAGGAGGAGGAGAGAGGTATGGAGGTAAGAGACAGAGGAAAGTAGATGATAATGAAGAAAAAATAGATATGAGAAATGGAGGAAAGAAGGAGGGAGGGAGGGAGGAGGAGGAGGAGGAGGAGGAGGAGGAGAGAGGTATGGAGGTAACAGGTATGAGATGGTGGAAAGAAAGAGAGATGGAGGGAGGGATGGAGGTACAGCAAGGAGGAGGAGGAGGAGGAGGAGGAGGAGGAGGAGGAGGGAGGGATGGAGGTAACAGACAGAGGAGAGAAGATGAAATAACAATAATAACAACAACAATGTAAAAGGTATGAGAGGTGGAGGTTACGGAGGTATGGAGGAAAGAGGTGGAGGTAACGGAGGGAAGGAGGTAAGAGGTGGAGGTAACGGAGGGAAGGAGGTATAGCTGGAGGAGTTTTGGAGGTAAGTGGTCCACCTTGAACGTGTCCCTCCCAAGGTTTAACGACGGCCCGCGCCCCCCGGCAAGGCTCCCTCGAGGGCCAACCACGGGGCGGGACGGGGCGGGGGCGGCGCGGGATTGGCTGACCGGTTAGTGACGTCACCGCGCTGATGACGTCACTGTGGTGGGGGTGGTGGTGGTGGGGGTGATGATGGGGGTTACTGAGTGCAGGGAAAAGCTAGGAATGTGTCTGTGTGTGTGTGTGTGTGTGTGTGTGTGTGTGTGTGTGTGTGTGCGCGCCGTCTGTACTCATGTCTAATGTGCAAGCGACTCTCAACGACAGACGGACACGCACACCAAGTCACGCACGCACACACACACACACACACACACACACACACACACACACACACACACACATATTCTATATTATTCCAGTACACACACACACACACACACACACACACACACACACACACACACACACAAAGGCTCAGTTCGAGATAAGACACAAAGAGTTACATGCACAATCGAATAGAGAGAGAGAGAGAGTAATCTAATAAACTAAGCTCATGCCTGTTGTTAAGGGAGATATTATATTCATGTACTTTGGATATTCTCTCTCTCTCTCTCTCTCTCTCTCTCTCTCTTTAATAGTCTGATTTAAGAGTCTGCCTTGGAAAGTGACACAGCAGCTGGTGGCGGCGGTGGCAGTGGTGGTGGTGGTGGTGGTGGTGGTAGTAGTAGTAGTAGTAGTAGTAGTAGTAGTGGTGGTGGTGGTGGTGAAAATGCTTACGAGTGGTGTGTGTGTGTGTGTGTGTGTGTGTGTGTGTGTGTGTGTGTGTGTGTGTGTGTGTGTGTGTATCAAATCACGTTCTCATCGATCCACACTCCTCCTCTTCAATTATAACTAAACTACAATCATTTTCTCTTTTCTATTTTCCCGGCGTAAAAACTATCGCTATCAATTTAATCATCGCAGCCTGTTATTCACACCCCGGCACGCGGCGCACACGGCTGCCTGTACACGATGAAAACACGGCCTCGTCAGCGTTTCAAGAGGAGGGTATCAAGACGCCTCTCCACCCGATATTGACCTCTCCTTTGGCCTCCCTCTCGTTCCTTCAGGCCAGACAACCCCTGCTCCCCTCGTAAGATATTGCAGGCACACTGGTACACACGTGACACTCCACCGTAGCGTCACACAGCACCTCAGTAACTCTTAAGGGAGGGTATCAAGACGCCTCTCCATCCGATATTGACCTCTCCTTAGGCCTCCCTCTCGTTCCTTCAGGCCAGACAACCCCTGCTCCCCTCGTAAGATTTTGCAGGCACACCCAAACACACGTGACACTCCACCGTAGCGTCACACAGCCCCTCAGTATCTCCTATCCTCCCCCACTCCCCCGCACACACATTTTTTTTTTACAGCAGAGGAGACAGTGCAAGGGCGTAAAAAACAAAAACAATATTGAAAAAAAAAGCCCGCTACTTACTGCTCCTTAAATACAGACACTTTCCTCTATTCAGTGTTGCTCTTTTCTTCTGCCTTTCCCTCCCATCCTCTATTTCCTTTTCCCATTCACTCGCATACCTGAGTAACTCTTATGCTTCTCACACACACTCTCTTCTGTTTTTCTCTTCTATTTTTCCCTCCCACTCTTTCCTTTTTTTTCCTTTTCCCCATTCATTACTTCTTGCTTCACTCCCACACCACAGAAACTCCTACTCCCCTCGCTTGCCCCCTACCCCGCACCCCACACACACACTCCTCAGTTTTGCTCTTCCCTCTTCTATTTTTCCCTCCCACTCTTTCCTTTTATTTTTTCCTTTTTCCAATTCATTACTTCTTTCTTCACTCCTACACCACAGCAACTCCTATTCCCCCCCCTCACCCCCGCCTCCACACACACACTCCCCTTTCCTCAGTGTTGCTCTTTCCTCTCTTATTTTTTCCCTCCAATCATTTATTTTTTTCCTTTTCCCCTTTCATTACTTTTTTTTTTTTCACTCCCACACGTGATGTTCCTCTGTAGGTCACACAATACCATAGCAACTCCTCTTCTCTCCCTCCACACACACACACACACACACACACACACACACACACACACTCCCCTACCTACCAGCCCTCAGAGCACAGGGACGCACCGTAACACTGAATGACCCTCCTATGAACTGTACACTCTTTCAATACACGTCCTCACACTATGGGGTTCCCTGTCGCATCAATACCTCAGGACACAACGGGACATATTCTTAAACATTTCGGGGCGTCCAAGAACACACATCTGACAAGGCCTTCGTAGGGGTTGTGAGGCTTTCCAGGGGTAGTTTTATGAGCCTAGTAGGGGTTGTGAGGCTTTCCAGGGGTAGTTTTATGAGCCTGGTAGGGGTTGTGAGGCTTTCCAGGGGTAGTTTTATGAGCCTGGTAGGGGTTGTGAGGCTTTCCAGGGGTAGATTTATGAGCCTGGTAGGGTTGTGAGGCTTTCCAGGGGTAGTTTTATGAGCCTGGTAGGGGTTGTGAGGCTTTCCAGGGGTAGTTTTATGAGCCTGGTAGGGGTTGTGAGGCTTTCCAGGGGTAGTTTTATGAGCCTGGTAGGGGTTGTGAGGCTTTCCAGGGGTAGTTTTATGAGCCTGGTAGGGGTTGTGAGGCTTTCCAGGGGTAGTTTTATGAGCCTGGTGGTAGTTTGACAAGGCCTCTCTACCATGAACATCAGAACCCGATTCATCTTCTATTCGGACTCTGAAATTGGTTGATGTGAGAGGTGGGAGCGCTGAGGCTATCGACCAAGGACCTATTTTCAGACGCTTTAAGCTCTAACAACAACCATTTCCAAAGTCCACAAAGGAGATGATTCGGGTTCCATGGTGCAGCAATAGCCTTGTCAAACTATCACTAGGCTCAACTGCTTTCGGAATTACTCACAACCTCTACGAAAGCCTTATCGGATGTGGGTGTGTAAGCCGCGAAATATGGTCCTGTAGAGTTTATTGGCGGGCGTGACTCATGGCCAACACACCCTCGCAGGAGTTACCACCAGCTGCCAGCGGACCGAGATAACAGGAGAAGGATAACAGGAGAAGGAGAGGAAGAGAAAAGAAGAAAAAAGGAGGAAGAAGAAGAAGGCCGAAGATAATAGAAGAAGAACGATAACAAGAAGAACAAGAAGAAGAAAAAAAAAGAAGTAGAAAAAGAAGAATGATAAGAGAAGAAAAAAGAAGAAATAGGAAAAAAATAAGAAGAAAAAAGAAGAGAAACATAAAGAAGAAAGAAAAGAATGATTAAAAGAAGATGAAAATGAAGAATGGAGAAAGAGAAGAAAAATAAGGATAAAAGAAAAAGAAGAAAGGAAAAAGAAGAAAAAGAAAAGGAGAAAGAATAAAGAAGGAAAAGAGGTAGAAAAAGAAGAATAACTATAGAGGAAAGAAAAATAAAAAAGAACAAAAAGAAGGAAAAGAAGAAGACGAAGAAAAAGAAAATGAAGAAGAAAATAACTACAAGAAGAAGACGAAAAAGAAGAAGAAGAAGAGGAGGAAAAGGAAGAAGAAGGACAGGGCCAAGATATCGACGCTGGGCATTCCGTATCTCCGCTCCTCAAGTCTTTACGAGGAATAACAAATGAGGCGTCTGTCTGAGAGGGGGCGCGAGGGACGGAGCCATTTCTTATCTAGCTTGCACTGGGAAAGGCGGACAACACATCACGGGAAGAACAAGCTATAAATTGCAAGGGAAAACCGACCTTGTATTGGTGTACCGAGGGTCGCTTTTCCATTGCAACTCATATCTTGTTCTTCCTGGGAGGTGTTGGCTGTCTTTCCCAGTGCAGACCACAAATGGGTTTCCTCGGTATGCTCACACGCTTTCACCTCTCACGTTAATTATTTCCAAAGGCCAAAAAAGGAGATTAGTCGGGTTTTCATGAGTGTTATTTAAGGTTCATAGTACAGAAGAAGGGTCAAACTACCATCAGGGTCTTAAAACTACCCCTGGAAATGCCAACAACTACTATACGAAAGTCGAAAGGAGATCAATCGGGTTCTAATGAGTGTTGCTTTAAGTTCATGGCACAGAAGAAGGGTCGAACTACCACCAGGGTCATAAAACTTCCGCTGGAAATGCCCAAACTCCTATACTAAAGCCTTGTCAAATGTGTGTGCTTGGGCGCCGAAAAGGAGGTCAATCGGGCTCTCATGAGTGTTTTTTTAGGTTCATGGTACAGAGGAAGGGTCAAACTACCACCAGGGTCATAAAACTACCCCTGGAAATGCCCGAAACCCCTACGAAAGCCTTGTCAAATAAGTGTGTGTGTGAGCCTGGGCGCCGAGGTGTTTAAGAATACGTCCATCTCGAGTTGTTGCTATTGATTTTTAGTTCTGCTTTTGATGTTGTGAATCACAGGCTCTAATTTATAAACTACAACTCCTTGGTATTGGTGGAAGTTTTCTCAGCATTTTTAAAGAATTTTTACGTAATCGATCACAGTGTGTGGCTGTTGGTGGTGCTGCTCTGCTCCTCTGCCTGTTGTTTCTGGTGTTCCTCAGGGCAGTGTCCTGGACCTTTATTTTTTAACATTTTTATTTCTGACTTGGACATTATCCTCGAAAATTAGCTTATTTCATGTGCTGACGATACAACTCTATACTCCTCCGTTCATTCTCCTAACAACAGAGATGAAGTTGCTGCATCCCTGAATAGGGACTTGGCAATGATCACCGCTTGGTGTCAACTTTGGGGCATGAAGCTTAATGCCAATAAAACGCATTCCATTGCCATCAGTAGATCCCGCACCTTGAATCCACCTCATCCTTGTTTGCATATTTTTGGTGAACAGATTAAGGATGTTTCAAGTATTCGTTTGTTGGGAGTCACTCTTGATTCTAAACTGACATTTGAGAAGCACATCCGTTCCGTGTCTCCCACTATTGCACAGAAGACAGGCTTGCTTCGGGAATGCTTCAAATTTGCTTGTGACTCAACTGTAATCAAATCTTTTTATGCCTTCATTTTGCCCACTTTGAGTATTGTGCTCCTGTTTGGACGTCTGCTGCCAGTTACCATTTAAAGTTACTTGACAGAGCTATCAATTCAATTAAATTTATTTCTCCGGCACCTGTTCTTGATCTTGATCTTCGGCGTTAAGTTGGTGCCCTTAGCATTTTATATAAAGTTTTTAAGAATAATCGGCATCCCTTACACAATGCTTTGCCTGATCCTTTTACTCCTGCCCGGGTCACGAGGTTTGCTCTTAGTCAAAACGATCCTGCTTTTAATCCTATGAACTTTTGTACGACACAATTCTCACGATGTTTTCTTCCGTCGTTGACAAGTTTATGGAATCAATTACCCAGTGAGATTGTCCTTTCTACAGACATTTCAACATTTGAGTCTCGTGTGAATGTCCTTTTGAAACAGTCATTTTATTTTTCCTCCTTTTAGCTTCCACTGGCCAATCTCTTAACTATTCGTTGCCTTTGCTTCTCTCCAGTACCTTTTGGTATCTTGTGTGGTTCAACTTGTTGTACCTGCACCCTGGAGGGAGGCTTTGCTCGCTTATCATAATACTACTACTAATAATAATCTGTCTTTTCCGTGATCATGTTGCTCGCTCCCAATACGTTGATTCGCGTCCCTCCCATACACTACAGCACGCACTGGACCACTTGTCCCTTCCCTTCCCTTCTCTTCCCTTCCCTTCCCTTCCCTCCTCCATACACTCCATCACCTCCCATTACTCCTCCATCACGCGAGCCAACAACACTGACTCACCTATTTTATACTCACTTCTGCTGCTGATGTTACTGCTATTACTAATGGTTATTGTTACTACTACTACTACAACTACTACTACTACTACTACTACTACAACGTGTTTAATAATGTGGCTCTTCCCTCTATAATTTTTCCTTCTCATTCTTCATTATTTTATCCTTTTCCTCTTATTACTTATTTTTTCACTCCCACTCTTGTTTTTCCTTCTCATTCTTTTCTTTTCCCTTTTCTACTGTTCTTACCGGCGTCGCAGAGGCCGATCAACAGATTGTCCAACTTGTTATTGTTGTTGTTGTTGTTGTTGTTCTCTTCAAGTTGCTGTCCTGGCTTACCCATGCGTTGTAGACATGACATTGTATAACGACATTTGTTAGCCCTGATGAGCCCTACAACATGGCATTATAGTCATTTTTTTTTTCCGTCTTGGCCTGTGGCGCCGGTAGGCCTTCATAGTAGGGCCTGATGGTCGGCCCCAGCCCATTGTGGCGCAGGCAAGTGTTTATAGTGGCGCCATCTTTACTTTTCAGCATTTTCCATTTTAGACCCCTAGCTGCATAATATAAATTGTTGGGTGTGTTGGAGGGTCATGCGACGGCGACCTAGCACAGTTTTTATGATATTAACAATTGTTTTTTCTCATTATCCTGTTATTTGTTTCCTTTTCCCTTCTCATTACTTCCGTCTTCACTTCCACGCTTCCTTTCCCTTCTCATCCTTTCCTTTTTCCTTCCTAACTCTTCTTTTTCTCAGTTGTCATTCTGTTATTGTTCCCTCTTCTTTTTTTTCACTTTCACTCTTCCTTTTCCTTCTCATCCTTCCCCTTTTCCCTTTCCCGCTCTTCTTTTCCTCAGTTATCCTTTTCCTTATTTAGTTTTCCCTCTCATTACTTCTCTTTTCACTTCTTGCAGACTCCTTACGTTCTTACCTTTTCTCTCTCATTACTTCTTTTTCCTTCTCATTCCATCCTCTTCCTTTTCCTATTATTCTTTTTTTCTTAGTTACCGTTCCATTTTTTGTTCATTTTACGTTCTCCTTCTCCTTTAACTTCCCCGCCTGACGCCTTCCCAATCCCTACTTCATTTTTCACTCCCACAATATAGCGACTCCTGAACACGAAGAAAAGAAGAAGAAGAAGAAGAAGAAGAAGAAGGCTGAAGATAAAAGAAGAAGGATATTAGAAGAGGAACAAGAACAAATCAAATCAAATGCTGCCAGGTCGCCCCACAAGGTACCCACTCCCGCCATAAACTCGACACGCTTTTTTTCATTCGCAGTCAACGCTCCACGTCCTCGGCATCAACAGGAGGCGAGGAGTGTTTGCCCGCCGAGTACCCGACAACACCACCATCATCACCACCACCACCAAAAACTACAACACCGCTAACAACACCAAGACCAACACCACTACCAACACCACCATCACCAACACTACTACCAACATTATCGCCGAAACCATGTATGTGTCTCAAGGTAATAGTGTCAGATAGTTTAGAGGAGGAGGAGGAGGAGGAAAAGGAGGAAAATTAGCAAGTGAGGAAAGACTTGAGGTTTAGAACACGAAGGAAGAGAAGTTGTAGGTAAGGAGGAGGAGGGGGAGGAGGAGGAGGAGGAGGAGGAGGAGGACAAGAGAGTAAGTAAGACGGTGAACTTGAGAGGCGAACTTGTTGAGGAGAACTTATGAGGGGCATAGCGACGGTAACTTAAGTCAACTCTCTCTCTCTCTCTCTCTCTCTCTCTCTCTCTCTCTCTCTCTCTCTCTCTCTCTCTCTCTCTCTCTCTCTCTCTCTCTCTCTCTACCTATAAATTTCAATTGTTCCCTTTTAATTTTTTTCCTCTCCGTGAAGTGTCTCTAATTCTTCATGCTCTCATACTGTTTACTCTCTCTCTCTCTCTCTCTCTCTCTCTCTCTCTCTCTCTGCAGGGTGACAGACGTGTGATAATCATCGGACAGGCTCGCGCGTCAGACCTCATTGGAGACGCCGGCAATTAGCACACTGATGAAGGCCATATGTTACGAGGAGAGAGAGAGAGAGAGAGAGAGAGAGAGAGAGAGAGAGAGGGGTGGGGTGTAATGCGGGTGATAATAAGAACATAAGAACATAAGAACGTAGGGAGTCTGCAAGAGGCCGGTTGGCCTATACAAGGCAGCTCCTGTACACTCAACCCCACCTTACCTCACCATCCATGGCTTTATCTAACCTCTTCTTGAATGTATCTATGGTATTGGCGCCCACAACATGGCCCCCAAGCCTGTTCCATTCGTCCACCACTCTATTGGTGAACCAATTCTTGCCTAAGTCTTTGTTAAATCTGAATTTGTCTAACTTAAAACCATTGCCACGCGTCCTACCTGGCTCTTTTACTCTCAAAATCTTATTGACATCCCCTTTATTAAAGCCCTTCATCCATTTATAGACTTCCATCAAGTCTCCTCGCAACCTTCGCCTTTCTTTCTAGCGAGTGTAGATTTAAATGCTTCAGCCTGTCTCCATAAGGCAAGTTTCTCACCCCCTGAATCATCTTTGTCATCCTCCTCTGTGCAGATTCTAACATCTTGATATCCATTCTATATTAGGGCGAACAGAACTGAACTGCATAATCGAGATGAGGTCTAACTAGTGCTAAGTAAAGTTTGAGGATGACTTCAGCGCTCCTATTGCTTACACCCCTTGGGATGAAACCAAGTACTCTGTTTGCCCGATTTTTAGCCTGAATGCATTGAGCCCTAGGACGGAGGTCAGCGCTCACTAGGACTCCTAAGTCTCTCTCACGCCCAGACCTACTTAGAGGAGTGCCATTTAAGGAGAAATTGTGTGAGGGGTTATTTCTACCTACACTCAGAATGCTACACTTCCCGACATTGAATTCCATCTGCCACTTCCCCGCCCAGTCATACAGTCTGTCAAGCTCATCCTGGAGAACGGTAGCGTCCCTGTCTGATTGGATTACTCTACCGATCTTGGTATCATCTGCGAAGTTATTGACATCACTACTAATTCCTGTGTCCAAGTCATTGATGTAAATAATAAAAAGCAGAGGACCCAGCACCGACCCTTGTGGGACGCCACTCGTAACACTGCCCCATTCAGATTTTTTACCATTGATTTGCAGTCTCTGCTTCCTACCACTAAGCCACGCCCTGATCCAGTTCAAAACTTTACCAGCTACGCCGTGAGCCTGTAATTTTAGTAATAGCCGGTGATGGGGAACTTTGTCGAACGCTTTACTGAAATCTAGATACAATATGTCATAGTTTTCATCTCGGTCAACCGCCTCGATTACTTTAGTGTAAAAGGACAACAGGTTAGTTAGGCAAGACCTACCCTTTGTGAACCCATGCTGTGAGTCATGAATTAAACTATGGTTTTCTAGATGGTCCCGAATGCTCCCGGCTATAGCTGACTCCAACATCTTTCCTACAGCTGATGTTATGCTAATTGGGCGATAATTTGAGGTGGCTGACTTGCCTCCCTTTTTGAAAATCGGCGTCACATTAGCTACTTTCCATTGATTGGGCACATACCCAGAATTTACCGACATCTTAAAGATATCGGTAAGCGGGCCACTGAGGACCTCCTTGCACTCTTTCAGCACCCTTGGGAATACTTCGTCTGGGCCCGGCGATTTGTTTTCCTTCAACCTACCAATCTCATCCTGGACCACTTGCCTAGTGATGATCACATCCCTCAACTTGTCGTTCTCTCCGCCCTCATATACCTGAACTCTCTCCGGAATGGTTGTTAGATTCTCCTGCGTGAAAACTGAGAGGAAATAGTCATTCATCATTTGACTCATATCTTCTCCATTCTCAACGAGCTCACCCGTGTTTGTTTTCAACGGTCCAATTTTGTCCCTTGTTTTCGTTCTGTACAATTTGAAGAAGCCCTTGGGATCGCTCTTGGCCTCGTTGGCTACCCTAATCTCATAATTTCATTTTGCTAGGCGGGTGTTCCTCTTCACCAACCTGGCTAGCTCAACATACCTACCCCTGAGGTGGGTTTCTCCGTTCTTTATTTTCCTATAAATTCCTCTCTTCAAGCCAATCTCATGCTTGAGTCTGCGGGTCATCCATTTGCGGTCGTTATTTTCCTTCCTACGTGCTTGGTAAGGGATATGTTGTCTCTGACCCTCTGCAATTACTCTAACTAAATTATTGTAGGTCATTTCTACATGATTCCCCTGTCTTTCCGGCTCCAGCCCCGAGATCTGGCCCTCATCCAGCCCTAAGGTTCCCCAATTTACCTCCTCAAGGTGTCTTCTGAGCCCCTCATAATCAGCCCTTCTAAAGTCAGGCACCATCACAGGGTTGAGTTCATGGGTCACCGCCCAGTCTAATTTAAACATAATTTCCCTGTGATCACTGCCACCTAATTCTCCCCCAACATCTAGCTCACTGATCATATTCTCGTTGTTAGTCAGGACCAAGTCTAGAATGTTGTTACCTCTGGTGGGCTCAGTCACTGCCTGCTTGAGAAAATTATCATGTATTACTTTCAGAAAATCCTCAGATTCTAGATCACCCACCACACCTTCTCAGTCTATATTCCAATAGTTAAAATCCCCCATTATGCAGACATTTTTGCTCCTGCTCGCCCTGCCTACCTCTTGCAGTAACATATCAGTGTCCTGCCTGCTAAGGTTGGGTGGCCTGTAAAGAACCCCTAGAATTAGTTTGTCTTTCCCTTTGTGGACGTCCACCCAAACTGATTCTGAGTCGCCATTTGTTTGAACAGAGTTGTTAGCGAAACATTTAAGTGTGTCTTTAACATAAAGTGCCACCCCCCTCCCTTCTTCCCTTTCTATCTTTGTGTGTACACTCTTAAAGAAACATAACTCTCTCGAATCTAAACCGGGGCCGCAATCACCGTGTTCATAAGTGACATATTTGAATGTTCACGGCCTTCCAACTTCCTCAATATTTATTTTGATTTTGATTTTTTTTCAAAGAAATTGATAAGAGAAACAGCAACACATTATCACTACACTGTTGTCATTTCCTTCACTACAACAGCAGCAATTCTTGCAATTAGTTCTTCTGTTACCACCAAAATGGTCCCAATCGAGTCACAACTACAAGCTTTCCTTCTCCTAATCTTTTTAGCAACCTTCGGTGGCGTCACAGCAGTTTCCCGTGAAGGTAGTTTTTCTTCTTTCTCTGTTACTACGACTTCATTCGCTTTATTGCCGGGCAGAACCTCCTTTGTTATCTCTGTTTGTTCTACTTTCTGAGGTCCATCGCTGTTTTCTGTAACATTCCTACTCTTCACAAATGTTTCCTTGATGGTTTCCTGTGAAGGTAGTTTTTCTTCTTTCTCTGTTACTACAACTTCATTCGCTTTATTGCCGGGCAGAACCTCCTTTGTTATCTCTGTTTGTTCTACTTTCTGAGGTCCATCGCTGTTTTCTGTAACATTCCTACTCTTCACAAATGTTTCCTTGATGGTTTCCTGTGAAGGTAGTTTTTCTTCTTTCTCTGTTACTACAACTTCATTCGCTTTATTGCCGGGCAGAATCTCCTTTGTTATCTCTGTTTGTTCTACTTTCTGAGGTCCATCGCTATTTTCTGTAACATTCCTACTCTTCACAAATGTTTCCTTGATGGTTTCCTGTGAAGGTAGTTTTTCTTCTTTCTCTGTTACAACAACTTCATTCGTTTTATTGCCGGGCAGAATCTCCTTTGTTATCTCTGTTTGTTCTACTTTCTGAGGTCCATCGCTATTTTCTGTAACATTCCTACTCTTCACAAATGTTTCCTTGATGGTTTCCTGTGAAGGTAGTTTTTCTTCTTTCTCTGTTACAACAACTTCATTCGTTTCGTTGCCGGGCAGAATCTCCTTTGTTATCTCTGTTCGTTCAACTACCAGAGGTCCATCGCCATTTTCTGTAACGTTTTTACTCTCTTCTTTTGTTTCCTTGATGGTTTCCTGTGAAGGTAGTTTTTCTTCTTTCTCTGTTACTACAACTTCATTCGTTTTATTGCCGGGCAGAATCTCCTTTGTTATCTCTGTTTGTTGTACTTTATGAGGTCCATCGATATTTTCTGTAACATTCCTACTCTTCACAAATGTTTCCTTGATGGTTTCCTGTGAAGGTAGTTTTTCTTCCTTCTCTGTTACTAAAACTTCATTCGTCTTATTGCCGGGCAGAATCTCCTTTGTTTTCTCTGTTCGTTCTTCTACCAGAGGTCCGTCGCCATTTTCTGTAACATTCCTACTCTCCACAAATGTTTCCTTGATGGTTTCCTGTGAAGGTAGTTTTTCTTCTTTCTCTGTTACTAACATTTCATTCGTTTTATTGCCGGGCAGAATCTCCTTTGTTATCTCTGTTCGTTCTTCTACCAGAGGTCCGTCGCCATTTTCTGTAACATTCCTACTCTCCACAAATGTTTCCTTGATGGTTTCCTGTGAAGGTAGTTTTTCTTCTTTCTCTGTTACCAACATTTCATTCGTTTTATTGCCGGGCAGAATCTCCTTTATCTCTGATCGTTCAACTACCAGAGGTCCATCACCATTTTCTGTAACGTTTTTACTCTCTTCTTTTGTTTCCTTGGTGGTTTCGCGTGAAGGTAGTTTTTCTTCTTTCTCTGTTACTACAACTTCATTCGTTTTATTGCCGGGCAGAATCTCCACTGTTTTCTCTGTTCGTTCTACTTTATGAGGTCCATCGCTCTTTTCTGTCGCATTCCTTCTCTCCACAGATGTTATCGTAATACTTTCCTGTGAAGGTAGTTTTTCTTCTTTCTCTGTTTCTACAACTTCATTCGTTTTATTGCCGGGCAGAATCTCCTTTGTTATCTCTGTTTGTTGTACTTTATGAGGCTCATCGCTATTTTCTGTAACATTCCTACTCTCCACAAATGTTTCCTTGATGGTTTCCTGTGAAGGTAGTTTTTCTTCTTTCTCTGTTTCTACAACTTCATTCGTTTTATTACCGGGCAGAATCTCCTTTGTCACCTCTGTTCGTTCTACTTTCAGAGATCCATCGCCCTTCTCTGTAAAATTCCTACTCTCCACAAATATCTCCTTGATGGTTTCCTGTGAAGGTAGTTTTTCCTCTTTCTCTGTTACGAAAACTTCATTCGTTTTATTGCCGGGCAGAATCTCCACTGTTTTTTCTGTACGTTCTACCTCCTGAGGCCCATCGCCATTTGCTGTAACATTCTTAGTTTCCACAAATGTCTCCATAATGGTTTCCGGTGAAGGTAGTTTTTCTTCCTTCTCTGTTACTAAAACTTCATTCGTCTTATTGCCGGGCAGAATCTCCTTTGTTATCGCTGTTTGTTCTACTTTATGAGGTTCATCGCTATTTTCGGTAACATTCCTACGCTCCACAAATGTTTCCTTGATGGTTTCATGTGAAGGTAGTTTTTCTTCTTTCTCTGTTACTACAACTTCATTCGTTTTATTGCCTGTTTCATCTGTATTATCAAAGACTTCCCTTTCCACTGTCTTGATTGTGTCATTATTGCCATTTTTCAAGCTTGTCGTCATAACCTGTAGATCAGGTATTTTGGGTAACTCTTTGAGTACCCTCTCGTCAGCTTTCCGCCACGGGTCCTCAGGGGTCTTCTCCGGGGTAGTGAAGGCCGCCACAAAACCGCTTTCGTCAGCTCAGGGATTGAAAACAGAATGGCCTCCGGAACGGCGACCGGCAGGGAGAAAAGTCCTCTCGGGTCTTCCTCCGCGTAGGATCCGTTTTGGTAGAACAGGGAGAGTCGAACGAAAGAAAGCACACACACACACACAAACACATACACGCACGCACACACACACACACACACACACGACGGCAAGGAATTGTGATATCAAGTTTGGTGTGTGTGTGTGTGTGTGTGTGTGTGTGTGTGTGTGTGTTTTAAGGAGGATGCGAGGCTCAGGGTCCGTTACAAGGATGCTTAACGTCACTTCACTTGAACTTCCCCTTTCTCTCTCTCTCTGTTTTTTTTCCTTCCTTTCGCTCATTTACTTGCATTTCTTTGCCTCGTTCCGTCTCATAACTGTGTTTTTATTCATCTTTCACCCATATCTTGCTCATCACACTTACTATATTCTTTTTCCCTCTCCTCCCGTCCTACCTATGAAGAGTTATAAAGACTACGTGTAGGAACAAACGACATAATTGCTCTTTCGCATAGTACACTGGTAGAGGTTCTGTTCGTCCCAAACTACTTTTTTAGCTGGAGTGTTTCAAAATCCATTTCATAATTTGTGTTCTTCCAATTGCTGCGATTTGCTCTTTGTTAGGAAGCTTTGTGACATGTTCGGAAGGGTAAGAGGAAAATCATCTGTATCTATCTATCTATCTATAAATGCTGGGGATCTATCTATCTATCTATAAATGCTGGGGTCGCTTCCCGCATCAGGAGGGTCACTACATTGTGCGTGGAGGATCTCACCCAGTGCCAAGGAAAGGGAAAGCCATAGAATAGGAGAGGTTGGACACTCCATCACAGGCGCCACGTTGTTATCAGAGGAGCCAAGCGAAGTGTAAATGGATTTGACAAGGCTTTCGTTGGAATTATTGTTATTATTATTATTATTATTAGTGGTGGTAGTAGTAGTAGTAGTAGTAGTAGTAGTAGTAGTAGTGGTATTATTATTATTATTATTATTATTATTATTATTATTATTATCATTAGTAGTAGTAGTAGTAGTAGTAGTGGTGGTAGTAGTAGTAGTAGTGTAGTAGTAGTGGTAGAAATCATTGTGGTAATAGTACTCAACATCAAGAAAAAAAAAAAAAATCCAAGGAAATAATAAAATCCTAAAAAAAATCTAACAAAAAATGAACTCCAGACGAAGACAAAAAAGCAAAATAATGGAAAAATCCTTAAAAAAAAAAAAAAAAACCACCTCATGACCAAGACAAAAAAAAATAGCAAAATCCAAACACAAACACACACACACACACACACACACACACACACACACACACACACACACACACACACACACACACACACACACAGACAGATACACGGAAAGGCATTTAAACCGACCGAGTGTTTGGCTGATGAATTAAATTGCCCTCAACTAACATGTATTTTTCAGCACCAGGGAGGGAGGGAGGGAGGGAGAGAGGAGGGAGAAGAGTAGCAGAGGGGAGAGAGGGGAGCGTAAGTGGAGATGAGTCAAGGGAGAGAAGGGGAGGAGGAGGGAGAGAAGGAAGTGGAGGAAAAATGGAGAGTAGAAGAGAGGAGAGGAAAGAGGGGGAGGGAGGGAGCGAAGGAGAGGGAACGGAAAGGGGAGAGGGAGGAAAGGGAGGGAAGGGAGGAGAGGTGAAAGAGATTGTAAGAGAGAAGAGAACAGACATGAAAAGGGAGAAGGGAGGGAGAGAAGGAAAGGGAGAAAGAAGAGGGAAGAGAGGGAAGAGGGAGGGAGAGAAGCGAAAGGGTGAAAAAGAAGGGAGAACAGGAGGAAAGGAAGGATGGAGGAAGAAAAAGGGGAAGGAGGAAGGGAGGGAAGGGAGATTATCTAACGCCGTCCCTCTCATCATCTCGTTCACACTCTCCCTCCCTCTCATTATCTCCCTGCTATCTCCTCCCTTTTTTCTCCCTCACACGCTCTTCCTCCTCCCTCTCCTATTTTTCCTCTTTTTTTCTCTCTTTTATATTATTTCTACTCATTCTTTTCTCCTTTTTTTTCCTCCTTCCTATCTTCTTTTCCTCAATCTCTACTCTCTTTTTTCCTCGTTCTTTCTTTCTCTTCTTTTCCTTTCCCTTTATTCTTTCTCTCTTGCTTTCCTCTCCCCTCTTTCGTTATTTTTTTCCTTCTTCCTGTTTCCCTTTTCTCAATCTCTTCTCTCGTTTTTCCTTGTTCTTTCTTTCTCTTCTTTTCCTCTTCCCATTTATTCTTCCTCTCATGCTTTCCTCTCCCCTCTTTCGCTATTTTTTTCCTTCTTCCTGTTTCCCTTTTCTCAATCTCTACTCTCTTTTTTCCTTGTTCTTTCTTTCTCTTCCTTTTCCCTTCCCCTTCATTCTCTCTTTCCACTCCTACTCTTTCCCTTTTCCTTCTCCCTCGTTTATTTCATCCCATTTGTCATTTTTTTCCTTTACTCTTTTCATTATCTATTTTTTTCCTTCTCATTCTTTCTTTTTTCTTCCTTCCACTCTTCTTCTTTTTCCTTTTTCCTTGTATTTGTTTCCATTTTCTTTCATTTTTTCCCTTTTTTTGTTCCATCTTCGTCTGGTATTTTTCTGGTTTTCATTTTATATTCCTTTTTTTTTCTCTCGTTACATCTTTTTCTCCACCTCTATTATTATTTTTTTCTTTTCCTTTTTTCCTTTTCCTTCTCCCACTTATTTTCTCCTCTCCTCTACTTTTTTCCCTCTACTTTTTTTTATCTACACTTATTTTTTCCCTGGTTATCATTTTCCTTTTTCCCTTTTTTCCTCTCCTTTCTTCCTATCTTCTTTTTTCCTTGTTATCCTTTTCCTTTGTTCCCTTTTTTCAATCTCATCTTTCCTTTCCTTTCTCCCAATCCTGTTTTTTTCCTTGTTGTCCTTTTCGTTTTTCCCTTTTTCCCTCCCATATTTTCCTTTCCTTTCTTCCAATCTTGTTTTTTCCTTGTTATCCTCTTCTTTTTTCCCTTTTCCCTCTCATCCTTTCCTTTCCTTTCTCCCAATCTTGTTTTTTCCTTGTTATCCTTTTCCTTTTTTTCCCTTTTTCTCTTTCATTCTTTCCTTTCCTTTCTCCCAATCTTGTTTTTTCCTTGTTATCCTTTTTTTCCCCTTTTCCCTCTCATTCTTTCCTTTCCTTTCTCCCAATCTTGTTTTTTTCCTTGTTATCCTTTTCTTCTTCCCCTTTTTCCCTGTCATTCTTTCCTTTCCTTTTTCCCAATCTTGCTTTTTCCGTTATCATTTTCTTTTTTCCCTTTTCCCTCTCATTCTTTCCTTTCCTTTCTTCCAATCTTGTTTTTTCCTTGTTATTCTTTTCTTTCTTCCCCCTTTTTCCTGTCATTCTTTCCTTTCCTTTCTCCCAATCTTGTTTTTTCCTTGTTATCCTTTTCTTTTTTCCCCCTTTTTCCTGTCATTCTTTTCTTTCCTTTCTTCCAATCTTTTTTATTCCTTGTTATTCTTTTCTTTCTTCCCCCTTTTCCCTCTCATTCTTTCCTTTCTTTTCTCCCAATCTTGATTTTTCCTTGTTATCCTTTTCTTTTTCTCCTTTTCCCGCTCATTCTTTCCATTTCTTTCTTCCAATTTTAGTTTTTTCCTTGTTATCCTTTTCTTTTTTCCTGTCTTACCTTTCCTTTCTCCCAATATTGTTTTTTTCCCTTGTTATCCTTTTATATTTCACCTTTTTCCCTCTCATCCTTTCCTTTCCTTTCTTACAATCTTGTTTTTTCCTTGTTATCCTTTTCTTTTTCTCCTTTTCCCGCTAATAATTTCATTTTTCCAATTCCAAACTCTTATTTTTCTCTTTCAGTCTTTCCATTCCCGAGTTTTTTCCTTCTCATTCTTACTTTTTTTTCCTATTCTTCCTCTTCCACTTTCCTCTCCATGTCAGTTCCTCTCTCTCTCTCTCTCTCTCTCTCTCTCTCTCTCTCTCTCTCTCTCTCTCTCTCTCTCTCTCTCTCTCTCTCTCTCTCTCTCTCTCTCTCTCTCTCTCTCTCTCTCTCTCTCTCTCTCTCTTCCCTTTCCTTCAATTCGATTCAGATATCTCATTCCCTCTTTCCTGCCTTCTCCCTCTCCCCATACGCTGCAATGATGTTACTCCTCCTCCTCCTCCTCCTCTTCCTCCTCCTCCTCTCACCAGCACAAGCGATGGCGGATTAAGGCAATTACTTCCTTCACTCAATTTTGACATTAATCCTCTTGCCCTCCCTCCCTCCCTTCCCTCCCTCCTTTCCTCCATCCCTCATATCCCTTGACACCCTCACTCCCCTCTTCCTCTCACTTATTCCTCCCCTTCCCCCCACCGCTGTCTCTCTCTCTCTCTCTCTCTCTCTCTCTCTCTCTCTCTCTCTCTCTCTCTCTCTCTCTCTCTCTCTCTCTCTCTCTCTCTGATACGAATTCCAAGTGTTTGATAGTACTATAAAATATATCTACGCCACACACACACACACACACACACACACACACACACACACACACACACACACATTCAAATATTTGCCTTCCCAACTGTGGAAATGGAATCTTTCATAATTCGAGAGAGAGAGAGAGAGAGAGAGAGAGAGAGAGAGAGAGAGAGAGAGAGAGAGAGAGAGCGTACTCTCACGGTAAATATTGTGACCAACCACTTGTGGCGCCACGTGACAAAAGGAGGGAGGGAGAGGGAGGGAGGGAAGGAGGGAGGGAGGGAGGGAGGGAGGGAGGGAGGAGGAGAGAGGAGGGAGGAGGAGGAGGAGGAGGAGGAGGAGGAGGAAGAATGAGAGAGAACAGTTTCACGTGAGAAGAAAGAGATGAATGAGACAAAGGAGAGAGAAGAAGAGGAAGAGGATAAAGGAGAATGAATAGGAAGAGGAGGAGGAGGAGGAAGAGGAGGAGGAGGAGGAGGAGGTGGAAGTGTGGGAAGGGAAAATATAGATAAACAAAGAAATAATTACTAAAAGGAGGAAGAAGAATAAGAGGAGGAGGAGGAGGAGGAGGGGGAGGGAGAAAAGGAGGGGGAGGAGGAAAAAAAGTGAGAGAAAAACAGAAGAGGAGGAAAACAGACCAAATGAAAATTGATGGAGAAACAAGGGAAGGAGAGGAGGAAAGGGAGGGAGAAGGGGAGGAGAGAAGGGAGGAAGGGATGGAGGGAAGAATGGAGGGAAAATTTATCGTTCTAGGAAGGAAGAGTAAAATGGTCATCGGAGGAAAGAGAGAATAATGGGAGGAAACTGGAGGGAAATGAGTAGACGGGAGAGAAAGGAGAGGAAGGAAATTGGAGGAAACGGAGAGAGAAATGAAAAAGAAAATTGACCTATAATTGAAGGGGAGAGAGAGAGAGAGAGAGAGAGAGAGAGAGAGAGAGAAAGAAAGGATGAGAAGAAAAGACCAATAAAGGACAAAGAATAAGAGAGAGAGAGAGAGAGAGAGAGAGAGAGAGAGAGAGAGAGAGAGAGAGAGAGAGAAAGGATGAGAAGAAAAGACCAATAAAGGACAAAGAATAAGAGAGAGTCCATACTTACTGCGGCGATGCTCCGATGAGCTCACCAGCCCCCTCGCCCAGATCTTCCGGCGATGCCTGCAGAGCGGGGTGTGGCCTGCACAGTGGAAGGAGGCCAGAGTCACACCCGTACACAAGAAAAAATCCAGGTCCGAGCCAGGCAATTACAGGCCAATATCACTCCTCCCAATCATCAGCAAGATATTTGAGAGGATCATCGGGGAGCAATTGACATCCTTCCTCGAGGAAAACCACCTGCAGTCACCGAAGCAGTTTGGTTTTCGGAAGGGCCGCTCTACCTCAGACCTCCTCCTTCTCCTCTCAAAGTCCTGGCATGACGCCCTTGATGACGGCCACCCCTCTCTCGTGATTGCCCTGGATATAGCTGGCGCGTTCGACTCCGTTTGGCACCGCGGTCTGACGGCGAAGCTACAGCAACTAGGCATCACTGGGACCTGCTGCGCCTGCTCTCAAACTACCTGTTAGGCAGGAGCCTCCACGTAGCAGTCAACGGAAGCACCTCGACCAGCTTCCCGGTGGAGGCCTCCGTTCCACAGGGGTCCGTCCTGGACCTATTCTGTGGAACATATACTAACGACCTCCTGCAAACCATCCCGGCAGCAAGCGCTTACGCCGACGACTGCACCCTCTCCAGAACATACAAGAGGAGGAAGCCCAGGACGTGATAGAGTCCGTCAACAGACAGTTGGCAGACATAATGGTCTGGGGAAAGAGGTGGCAAGTCAGGTTTGCCCTGACAAAACCCAGGCCATGGTAATATCACGTTCTCGGAGGACGCGAGGCAACTCCACGGCAGACTGAGATTCGGGAATGACACCATCCCTCTGCAGTCCAGCGTCGACATCCTGGGCGTGGAGGTGGACTCCCAGCTGCGGTTTGACCGTCACCTTGAAAGGGTGGCGCAAAAGCCTCCCAGAAGGTGAACCTCCTGCGCCGCATGAAGAACCTCCTCGATGCTGAAGGCCTGAACACCCTCTATAAGGCACAAGTCCGTCCAGTGATGGAGTATGCACCGCTCACCTGGATGGCCAGCGCCCGCTGCCACCTCAACCTGCTGAACAAGGTGCAGAGGAGGGCTGAACGCCTCATCAACGGCACCCAGCACCACCGACCGAGCCAGTGGGAGACACAGCGACAACAACAACAACAACACCCACACGAAGGAAGGGCAAGACCAGCCCCGAACCAGCTGAATAGCCTGGAGCACCGTCGCCGCGTCGCTGCCCTGACGGTGCTACACAAGGCACAAGTGGGCCTAGTGCCTGACGGACCTGAGGGCTACCTGAGGAGGTCTGAGCGCAGCACGAGAACGGTGCTGAGCAACGCCTCCCTCCTGGAAGTGCCAATGGCCCGCTCCAGCACCCACCAACGTGTTTCTCCATCGCAGCGGTGGTGTGGTGGAACAACCTCACTGCTGATGTGGATGTGACACAACTGTCCACTCAGCAGATGAAAGTTGCGTCCCACAGGTGGCTACTCCTACACCCACCGTAAACATGTATATATAGTATAATATATTGTATAATAATTGTATAATATAATCGGCAGAAGCTTTTAAATAGCTCCCCAACGGTCGGGGAACTTTAGCATAGACAAATAATACTGCCATGTACTAATGTACTGAACACGTTTAAATAAAAAAAAAAAATGTGATGGAATGACCAAAAAAGAACAGAGAGAGAGAGAGAGAGAGAGAGAGAGAGAGAGAGAGAGAGAGAGAGAGAGAGAGAGAGCTTCCCTCCTTCCTCTTATTGCAATTAATCTCTTGTCACTAGTTTATCCTTTTTCTCTCCCTTTCTCCTCCTCCTCCTCCTCCTCCTCTCTCCCTCTCCCTAATTTTATCTCCCCTTATCATATTAATTCCTTCTTTCATTAATCCAGCACGCCCTCTACGTAAATCCGTACCTCCCCTTCTCTCTCTCTCTCTCTCTCTCTCTCTCTCTCTCTCTCTCTCTCTCTCTCTCTCTCTCTCTCTCTCTCATATTTCAATCGTGGACATAACATCGTAATCAATGTTCTAGTGCCCGTCACGATCAATGCAAATTTCTCTCTCTCTCTCTCTCTCTCTCTCTCTCTCTCTCTCTCTCTCTCTCTCTCTCTCTCTCTCTCTCTCTCTCTCTCTGGTATTCTTTGTGCTCATTTGGTCTTTCCTTCCTTCTCTCTCTCTCTCTCTCCCTCTCTCTCTCATTTTCCAAGTAATCTTTATAATTTCCTGTTCCTTCCTTCCCCTCACTCTCTCTCGCTGTCTCTCTCACTCATATTCCAAGTAATCTTTATCCTTTCCTGTTCCTTCCTCCCCCCCCCCCTCTCTCTCTCTCTCTCTCTCTCTCTTTCTCTCTCTCTCCCTCCCCGGCAGCCAGTAGTGCGGAACAGCCATAAGGTCCAGACATGCCGCCTAAGGAATGGGACTCGCGCCTTTAAGTCCCAAGGAGTTTATTACAGACTTGCCACATAAATTTGTAGCGTGTGTGTGTGTGTGTGTGTGTGTGTGTGTGTGTGTGAGAGAGAGAGAGAGAGAGAGAGAGAGAGAGAGAGAGAGAGAGAGAGAGAGAGAGAGAGAGAGAGAGAGAGAGAGAGAGAGAGAGAGAGAGAGAGAGAGAGAGAGAGAGAGAGAGAGAGAGAGAGAGAGAGAGAGAGAGAGAGAGAGAGAGAGTGTGTGTGTGTGTGTGTGTGTGTGTGTGTGTGTGTGTGTGTGTGTGTGTGTGTGTGAAGTGAGTTTTTCGAAGAGCAAGAATTCGTCCGTGTGTGTGTGTGTGTGTGTGTGTGTGTGTGTGTGTGTGTGTGTGTACTGAGCATTTCGAAGGATAAGACTTTCATGGTACTTATTCTTTTTCTTTCTCTCTCTCTCTCTCTCATCTCTTCTTCCTTCCTTCCTCTCCTCTCCTCTCTTCCTTTCCTTCCTTCCTTCCTTCCCTCTCCTCTTGTCTTTCCTTCTTATGGAGAGCGACTCGAGCGACTCAACCTCTTCACGTTGGAAAAGAGACGACTGCGAGGAGACATGATACAAGTCTTTAAGTACCTGAACAAGCTCAGCAACGTTGATCACTCCAAACTCTTCACGCTACAAACCAACCTGAGAACAAGAAACAACGGAAAAACAATTCAAGCAAAGCGATGCAATACCGACATCGGCAGGAGTTATTTCTCGAACAGAGTTGTTCGCCACTGGAACAGCCTTCCTGCAGAAGTGGTTAGCGCAGAGACCATCAACTCCTTCAAGAAACGCATTGATCGCCACTTTGCTGCATCGGGAGTGAACTGAACGTTCCCAAGAGTAGATACACAAGTGCTTTAATCCTTCCCTGCAAGCCACTCCTATGGCAAACGGATTGATTAAATCACTGAACGCAGGCAGCCTAGTAATGAGCCAACAGGCTTTCTGCTGCCTGCTAGTCCATGTTTCCATGTTTCCTTTCTTTCAACTTTCATCTCTTTCTTCCTCTTCCTCTTTCATCTACACGCCTTCCTTCCCTTCCTTCCCTCCTCCCTTCCTCTCTTACCTCTAAAGTTCCCCTCCCTCCCTCCCTTTCTCTCTCTACGGCCTTTTCCTTCCCTACATGACCCTAATTTTTTACTAAGAGGCCAGGGAAAAAATGAGGCCAACCTTCTTTTAAGTTGAGCAAGAGTTTGTGATCAGTTCAGCGGCTAACCAGGATATATGGTGCAGGGAGGGGGGGGGGGGGGAGAGGGAGAGGGAGGGTCAAAAGGTGTAAGTTGAGGGAAGAAAAGAGAAGGCAGAAAAAGAGAGGAGTAAGGGAAAAGCAGGAGAGGAAGGAAGGAAAGGAAGAGAGTGAGATAAAAAGGGAAGAACAGGGGTGATAGAGAGAGAGATAGAGAGAGAGAGAGAGAGAGAGAGAGAGAGAGAGAGAGAGAGAGAGAGAGAGAGAGAGAGAGAGAGAGAGAGAGTTGAAAGGTGAAAGCAGAGAGATCAGGGAGAAAAAGAGCACTAAGGGGAGAGTAAATAAAGAGGAACGAAAGAAAGGGAGAGAGGGAAGGAGAGAAAAGAGGAAAGACAGAAGAGGGAAGGAAGGAAAAAGATAAAAAAAAGAGAAAGGATAGGAAGGGAAACAGGAAGGGCAGAGGGATGAAAATAACAGTAGTATTAGTATTAGTATTAGTAGTAGTAGTGGCAGTGGTAGTAGTAGAATGGTCCTCCTCCTCCTCCTCCTCCTCAGCCACAACCATCACTGCCTCCGACAAGGACACTGGCAAGAATTGGTTGGCCAGCAGAGCGGTGGCTGGCTGGGTGGCACAGGCTCGACGGTCACGTTGTGAGTGCCAGTACCGCTGACACACTCAAGACGAGGTTGGATAAATTCATGGACAGAGGTTAGGTGTGTTTGGTGTGCAGGAGCTGCCTCAGAGAAACTGTACAAACGCAGTTAGCTCATCGGTGGCTCAGCTGGTTTGCTGCCCTGACTCTACTAAGGAAGGAACGGGTTCGATCCCCGGCACTCAGTGGTGTTACACTTCGGGATTTTTTCACTGAGTTATTGTGGTTTCTCCAGAGTACATGTCCAGCGTGTGTGCCGCTTCGGGTTGATTGAAGGCGCCTCCGGCGGCCACGGGTGAGGCGGGGTCACCTTCCCCGTCACGTCCACAGCGGGCCGGGGCGTCAGGCACAGGCTGATCAAGTGGCCGCCGGCGCGCTGACCTTTTAGCTCATCGGTGGCTCAGTTAGTTTGCTGCCCTGACTTCTACGGGTTCGATACCCGGCACTCAGTGGTGTCACAAGGGAGCTGCCTCGTGCAGGACAACCAGTCTCTTAGAGACTCATCACGTTCTTATGTTCCGATGTTCAGATTCACCATCACCAATACTACACCAACAATCACCACCATCACCATTACCATCACCACCACCACCACACTACCACACCATCACCACCACCACCACACTACCACACCATCACCACCACCACCACACTACCACACCATCACCACCACCACCACACTACCACACCATCACCACCACCACCACACTACCACACCATCACCACCACACCATCACCACCACCACCACACTACCACACCATCACCACCACCACCACACTACCACACCATCACCACCACCACCACACCACCACCACCACACCAACACCACAACCACCAACACCACCACACTACCACACCATCACCACCACCACCACACTACCACACCATCACCACCACCACACCACCACACCACAACACCACAACCACACAACCACACCAACACCACCACCACCACACCACCACACCACCACCACCACACCACACCATCACCACCACCACACTACCACACCATCACCACCACCACACTACCACACCATCACCACCACCACCACACTACCACACCACCACAACCACACCATCACCACCACCACCACACTACCACACCATCACCACCACCACCACCACACTACCACACCATCACCACCACCACCACACTACCACACCATCACCACCACCACCACACTACCACACCATCACCACCACCACCACACTACCACACCATCACCACCACACCATCCCCACCACCAGCACAACACTACAACACCATCACCACCACCACCACACTACCACACCATCACCACCACCACACTACCACACCATCACCACCACCACACTACCACACCATCACCACCACCACCACACTACCACACCATCACCACCACCACCACACTACCACACCATCACCACCACCACCACACTACCACACCATCACCACCACCACACTACCACACCATCACCACCACCACCATCACCACCACCACACTACCACACCATCACCACCACCACCACACTACCACACCATCACCACCAGCACCACCACCACACTACCACACCATCACCACCACCACCACACTACTACACCATCACCACCACACCGGGGAGGCGGTGGCTGAGTCGTCAAAGTAACGGCCTCGTGTTCAGGAGGACGCGAGTTCAATCCCCGCCCGGTGCCACCAACCTGGGATTTTTCAGCCGCCGCCGAGTGGCTTAAAACTACCCACATGCTGTCCAGAAGGCCACCTATCAACCCGGGCTCTAGATTCTAGGATCAAAAATGAGCTCTGGGAGGGCAGCATGAGCCAATGCAAGATGGTGCCACTATAAACACTCGCCTGCGCCAGAACGGGCTGGGCCGACCATCAGAACCCACCGGAATGAAGCCTTGGACCGACCATCAGGACCCACCGGAATGAAGCCTTGGACCGACCATCAGGACCCACCGGAATGAAGCCTTGGACCGACCATCAGAACCCACCGGAATGAAGCCTTGGACCGACCATCAGGACCCACCGGAATGAAGCCTTGGACCGACCATCAGGACCCACCGGAATGAAGCCTTGGACCGACCATCAGGACCCACCGGAATGAAGCCTTGGACCGACCATCAGGATCCACCGGGAAGAAGCCTACCGGCGCAATAGGCAGCAATGTAAATAAAAAAAACAAACACCACCACCACCACACCATCACCACCACCACCACACTACCACACCAACACCACCACACTACCACACCATCACCACCACCACCAGCACCACCACACCACCACACTACCACACCATCCCCACCACACCACCAGCACCAGCCAATCACCCGTAGCAGCACGTCAAGCCAGGCCGAAATGTGTAACTGCCGAAACTGTCCAGCCCGCTCACAATGTATCTTGGCGGCATCAAAACACGCTGACCAGGCTACGAGGAGGAGGAGGAGGAGGAGGAAGAGGAGGAGGCAGGGGGGGGAGGAGAAGGGGCAACTAGAAAATATGGAGTTAAGAGGAGGGAAAGAGTGGTGAACCAAGAAAAGGAGGAGGAGGAGGAGGAGGAGGAGGAGGAGGAGGAGGAGGAGGAGGAGGAGGAGGAGGAGGAGGACAAAAAGAAAAGATGGGGTTAAGAGGAGAAAAAGAGTGGTATGAAAGGGAGTGATTCAAGAAGAGGAGGAGGAGGAGGAGGAGGAGGAGGAACAGAAGGAGGAGGAGGAGGAAGAGGAGGGTATGAAGAAGGAGGTTTCTTTCCTCTTCTCTCCCTTAATATATGACTCTATTCCAAACTTACACGCCTTTCAGGACTGTGAGGAGGAGGAGGACGAAGAGGAGGAAGAGGAGGAGGAGGAAGAAGAGGAAGAGGGGAGAAGAAATATGAGGGAGGAAATAAATGGGGACGTTAAAAATATATAAAAGAAATGGAAAAGGGTTCACAGTATATTATTATTATTATTATTATTATTATTAGTAGTAGTAGGAACAGTAGTAGTAGTAGTAGTAGTAGTAGTAGTAGTAGCAACAATAACCATTAGTAATAGTAGTAACATCAGCAGCAGAAGTGAGAATAAAATAGGTGAGTCAGTGTTATTGGCTCGCGTGATGGAGGAGTAATGGGAGGTGATGGAGTGTATGGAGGAGGGAAGGGAAGGGAAGGGAAGGGAAGGGACGAGTGATGTAGTGTATGGGAGGGACGCGAATCAACGTATTGGAAGCGAGCAACACGATCAGGGAAAGACAAAGGGCCGTATGCTTATAAACATTTCGGCACCCAGTCACACACACACATATTTGACAAGGCTTTCGGAGGAGTATTGGAGGAGTATTGGGCAATTCCAGGGATAGTTCTATGACCCTGGTGGTAGTCTGACCGTTCTTCTGTACCATGAACCTCCTTTTCGGCGTCGAGGCACACACATTTGACAAGGCTTTCGTAGGAGTTTGGGTCATTTCCAGTGGTAGCTTTGTGTCCCTGGTGGTAGTTTGACCCTTCTTCTGTACCATGAACCTAAAAAACACTCATGAAAACCCAATTGATCTTTTCGGCGCCCAGGCACACACACATTTGACAAGGCTTACGTAGGAGTCTTGGGCATTTCCATGGGTAGTTTTATGACCCTGGTGGTAGTTTGACCATTCTTCTGTACCGTGAACCTAAAGAACCACTCATGAGAACCCGATTGATCTCCTTCTCGGCCTGTGGAAATAGTTGACGTGAGGCGGAAGCGTCTGAGATCACCGAGCAAAGAGTGAAGATGATACAATGTTTACGAATAGGAGCTGGACATGGACAGGTCATATAAGTCGTACGGAAGTTAAGAGATGAACGAATAAAGTAAGTAAGTAGCAACCCAGAAATATATAAAGCAGGACAGACAAACAACCAGGCGGAGAAGAGGCATTAGGGCATTGTCGGAGCAGGATGGAGGGCACTGAGAAGAGAGAGGACGAGAATGCCGGTGTCGTGTTCCTGGCTGTCCTCTGTTCCTGGCTGTCCCCCCTTTGTTTACATTGAAAAGGGCGGATCTCTACTATGAAGACGGATCCGTGCACGCAGCAGTATTTTCCGGCACGGGAGGACACATTGTATTCTCTCGCAGGAAAAGTATTCATGAATCCAGTACAGGCCTCTGTTTTGTAGCAAATGTAGTGAAGGGCCAATAAATAGCCTGCACGCAGTGATTTAAGACTAAATTTAAGGGAAACAGCATTTTGCTATTTTCAAAAAACAAAACTGTCTTGATGTGCAAATGCTGGCCAGTAATTTTGGCAGATATTTTGGGGGGTTAGAGGGCATCATAGGTTCATGAGGTGGGGGAGGGGGGGGGGGGCACGAGCGAAGTGAGCAAAGCCATGCTGTCTAGGGATCCGTGAGAACAGCTCTGTTTATCAGCAAGTCTTTGTTTGCTTATATTTGCTTCTGAGCATGCGCAGTGGGCGGGAGGACAGCCAGGAACACGACACCGGGAAATGTTTGTGTTCCGCAGTGGACAAGTAAGGACTGAATACGATACTAGTGACTCATCCATATGGCCTACAATGTGTTAAGAGGGCGCGTGCCAACACATCCTAACTAACCAGACGACGACGCAGTTACTGGCACACAGAGGCACTGGAGCGGCTCGGCACAGTCCTAGAGAGCGTGCAGAGTCAGACGCTGATGCCTATTGATTCACACATTTCGTCTACAATGTGTTAAGGGATCGCGTGATAACATGACCTAACTAACGACACGACGAAGCTGTTTTCAGAGGGAGAGAGAGAGGGAAAGACACTGTAACGGCAGGGTAGTGTTAGAGAGCGAGTAAAGGCTGACGCTGAAGCCAATAGATTCATCCCATATAGTGAACAATGTATTAAAAGAGCACGTGATAACCAATCCTATATATAACCAGACTACGAAGCCGTTTTCAGAGGGAGAGAGAGACGATGGAGCGGCCCGGTACAGTGTTACAGAGTGAGGATGACGCTGATGCCTGTAGACTCATCCCACATGGTTTACACTGTATTAATAGAGCGCGTGATAACATATCCTAGCCAACGAGACTACGAAGCTGTTTTCAGAGAGAGAGAGAGAGGCTGGAGCGGCCCGGTATAGTGCAATGGCCGCCGCTGATGCCTATTGGGTCGTGCAGGGCAGACAAACATTGGCGGAGGCAGCGCTCGCAGCTTACTGACTATCGGGCCATGAGCGTTTGTGCCGCCGCCGATACCAGCAAGGCGGCCTGTTGACACTGCCAGATAGGCGCCACAGAGAGGGAGCGAGAGCCGGCGAATGAGACTTACATAGATTTACATAGATTTACATAGATACTCAGACCACACAGACCAGATGACCCAGACTAGGTGGGTCGTCCTTAAACCTGAGTGAAACTGTATTAAATGTCACAGAGAGAGAGAGCGAGAGAGAGAGAGAGAGAGAGAGAGAGAGAGAGAGAGAGAGAGAGAGAGAGAGAGAGAGAGAGAGAGAGAGAGAGAGAGAGAGAGAGAGAGAGAGAGAGAGAGAGAGAGAGAGAGAGAATAGTATAAAAAAGGTTTAAAAATGGACAAGAAAAAAGAAAATGAGTGAAAAGTATAGAAGTAAAGATCGTAGACGAGAGAGAGAGAGAGAGAGAGAGAGAGAGAGAGAGAGAGAGAGAGAGAGTGCGTGAAAGTATAAGCGTTTGTGAGCGTGGCAAAAATGAAAGTTGTATGTAGTGGCAACTATTAAAACTTCGCGGCGTGTGACGACCAGAAGGAGAAAAGTTAAACCATCGCGCACCCGGGGCTCGAACCCGCGCCCACAGGTAACGGCAACAACAACAACAACAACAACAATAACAACAAAAGCAATAGTAATAATAATAGTAACAATAATAATAATAATAATGACAATAATAATAATAATAATAATAATAATAATAATAATAATAATAATAATAATAATAATCTTTGAACAATGTGTTTTTAATGGAGTAAGAAATAGAGATAGGTAGATAGATAGATAGATAGATAGAGAGAGAGAGAGAGAGAGAGAGAGAGAGAGAGAGAGAGAGAGAGAGAGAGAGAGAGAATATTACAGACACACACACACACACACACACACACACACACACAGAAAAAAGAAATGTTAAAAGGGGGTGATGAAAAGTATACCCCATTTTCTGTTTAATATTCCAAGGCAGAGGAGGGCGAGGGTGAAGGGGGACTGCGAAAAAATGAAGGGGGGGTGATGGGGGTGATGGAGGGAGGGGGGGAAGGGGTGACAAAGGTGGGGGGGGCGAGAGGGTGAAAGAAGCAAGTCCCAAGAGAAGGAGGGAGGGGGGGGGGGGATGTCGCCTTGCTGTCAGAAGTAAAGTGTGTGTGTGTGTGTGTGTGTGTGTGTGTGTGTGTGTGTGTGTGTGTGTGTGTGTGTGTGTATGTGTGTGTGTGTGTGTGTGTGTGTGTGTGTCCCAGGGGTAAGAGGGGATTAAGGGGTGAGGGGAGAGGAAACAGAACACTCGAGGGGAAGAGGAGGAGGAAGAGGAGGAGGAGGAGGAGGAGGAGGAGGAGGAGGAGGAGAAAGAGAAGGAGGAGGAAGAATACGAGAATAAACTGGAAAAAAGGCGAAGAAAAAGAGAAAGGTGAAGAGAGAGAGAGAGATGTTAAGAGGAGAAAGAAGAGGAGGAGGAGGAGGAGGAGAAAGAGAAGGAGGAGGAAGAATACGAGAATAAACTGGAAAAAAGGCGAAGAAAAAGAGAAAGGTGAAGAGAGAGAGAGATGTCAAGAGGAGAAAGAAGAGGAGGAAGAGGAAGAAGAGGAGGAAGAATACGAGAATAAACTGGAAAAAAGGCGAAGAAAAAGAGAAAGGTGAAGAGAGAGAGAGATGTCAAGAGGAGAAAGAAGAGGAGGAAGAGGAAGCAGAGGGGGAAGAATACGAGAATAAACAAAAAAAGGCGAAGAAAAAGAGAAAGGTGAAGAGAGAGAGAGATGTCAAGAGGAGAAAGAAGAGGAGGAAGAGGAAGAAGAGGAGGAAGAATACGAGAATAAACTGGAAAAAAGGCGAAGAGAAAGAGGAATGTAAAGAGAGAGAGATGTTAAGAGGAGAAAGAAGAGGAGGAGGAGGAGGAGGAGGAGGAGGAGGAGGATAAAGAAGAATAACATATGATCTATGCAAATATTACAGGTGAAGTAAAATGTTGAGAGAGAGAGAGAGAGAGAGAGAGAGAGAGAGAGAGAGAGAGAGAGAGAGAGAGAGAGAGAGAGAGAGAGAGAGAGAGAGAGAGAGAGAGAGAGAGAGAGAGAGAGAGAGAGAGAGAAAACAATAGAGAAAAAGAGAAAGCGATAGAGAGCGAGATAAAAACAACTTCAACATGAGCAAACAAAATGAAAACAAACAGGACAATTTCGGGGGTCCATTGGTGTGTGTGTGTGTGTGTGTATGTGTGTGTGTGTGTGTGTGTGTGTGTGTGTGTGTGTGTGTGTGTGTGTCTTTTATTGTCCGTGCCGGCGGCCGCGGGTAAACACTGGCGGTAATGGCGACAATTAGAACCGGATGAAATTAGCTTTTAGTGTAAATAACATTAAGGCAGAAAATCGATAACAGGCTGTGAGGAGGAGGTGGGGGGAGGAGGGAGGGGGAGGAAGGGAAGACGAAAGCGAGGAAGAGGATGCTGGATGGAGGGCGGGAGGAGCGGGAGGTGGAGGGAAGAATGAAACACGGAAACATGGAAATGCAGGCAAGAGAAAGCTTGTAGGCTCAATACGGGGCTGTCCTCTCTTGGTGCCACAGAGCAGATGGAAGCACCTCGGTATTCTGTTCACTCCTGACGCAACGAAATGACGGTCGGTCGACTGGATTTCAAATGAGTTGATGGTATTCGCTTATACTGCTTCTGAGGGAAGGTTGTTCCCATAGCGGATGACTCGGTTTGAGAAGAAACTCCTGCCAATGTCTGTGCTGCATCGCCTCGGCTGAATGGGCAAACGGTTGTTTCTGGTCCATGAGTTATTTTGCAGCTCGAAAAACTTGGAAGTGATCGACGTTATTAATCTTTTTCTGGTACTTGAAGGAGAGGAATGGATCAATGGAGGAGGTGAATGGAGGAAAAAAAAGGAGAGAGAGAGAGAGAGAGAGAGAGAGAGAGAGAGAGAGAGAGAGAGAGAGAGAGAGAGAGAGAGAGAGAGAGAGAGAGAGAGAGAGAGAGAGAGAGAGAGAGAGAGAGAGAGAGAGAGAGAGAGAGAGAGAGAGAGAGAGAGAGAGAGAGAGAGAGAGAGAGAGAGAGAGAGAGAGAGAGAGAGAGAGAGAGAGAGAGAGAGAGAGAGAGAGAGAGAGAGAGAGAGAGAAATGGAGAAAAGGGGAGAGAAAAGCCCAAGGGAGGAGTCGTGTTTTAGAGAGAGAGAGAGAGAGAGAGAGATGTACAAAGCTATGCGAACGTAAACATGCATATACATATCTCTCTCTCTCTCTCTCTCTCTCTCTCTCTCTCTCTCTCTCTCTCTCTCTCTCCCCCCTCACCTGCTTCTGTATTTATGATCACCTGCGAGGGAGGAAGAGGCAAGTACAGATATAAAAGGTAATGGGGAGGAGGAGGAGGAGGAGGAGGAGGAGGAGGAGGAGGAAGAGAATGAGCTAGGAAAAAAGGCGAAGAAAATGTAGAAAGTGAAGAAAGAGAGAGGTTAAGAGGAGA